>NC_051425.1:13871092-13873592 GCF_015228065.2 Penaeus monodon | reverse complement strand
AAGGGGGTTGTCAGAGTAGGGAGCTGTGGGAGGGATCACGAAAAATCGGTCCCATTTGGCTGCGCTGAAGAGGGTATTCAATATTGTTGTAGTGATAGGGGTAGTCGAAGGGCGGGGGCTTGACGATGGAGTAGTCGTTGAGGGAGATAGTGGTTTATGGGGAGGGGGGCAATAAGGCTGTAAGTATTAATAAGGGAGGATGGGGTGGTTATGTTTTGGGGGTTGTGGGGTAGAGGTGATGAAGTTGAGCGTGCTGGGAGAGTGGAAATGTTTTCCTTTTAAGGGTTGGTTTTTTGGCTACTGTACTATAGGCATTGATGAGGGGTAGTTGTTGGCAGTGTTCGGAGCCGTGGTCAAGGAGAGCCTGGGGTCAGGGAATCGGTGGGTTTTACATCGTTGGGGCTATTTGATAAAGGGGCAAGCCTCATTGCCCCTAATAGTGGAGATAAGTTTTCATTATTGGCCATGGTAAGCCTGGATTATGTTGGGGATAAAAACAGTCCACCCCTCAGGGTCCCTTTGAGGGGTAAGGGCTAGATAACAATCAGGGGAATACCGTGCCCATGGCTCCCTCAGGCCGTTCAGGACTGGCACAAAGTCAGCCTTTCATCCTTTCAGCACGGCTCTCACACCTTAGGAGGTGGATAGCAGAAGGGCTTGGTGAAGGGACAGAAAAGAAAAATGGGAAGGAAATAAAGACCATGCAAAATTAGTTGAGTCGAGGGCTGAGTCCCAAGGTTGGGGAGTTCCCCATCATTGGGTCCCAGTCTCCGCCTCCTAAGCCCCCCCACGACAACAACGGGCAAGGGATTGGGGGGGATTTTCTTGATAAGTATTAGTATTTACAGCAACAAATTTTATCATCTGTAATGAACAAACCTGTATCATTAAATTCAACTAAAATGTATATCTTTTCTTATCAGAATTTTCTATTTTTTCAGCTAGTTTTGGGAAAGTTACTTCCTTGATCTACAACACATACTTTATTAGGAAATTTGCTACAAATACACAAAAGTAGAGAAAATGACATTATATGTAAATCTATTACCTATAAATATAAAATCTTGGAACGTAACAGAAAAAAATGCTCATCTTTTGTAATGACTTAATTTTTTAAGCTTAATAGAAATAAGTAAAGTCAACTATAAATGATGTATTGTAAATCAATTCAAATTGTGAAAATCATAGCCACAAACACTCACAAAACAACTTTTCAACATCCTTGTTGTAAATTCTAAAATTTTTGCAAATGCCCTCTTTTTGCACACATGAAAAGACCAATGAAAATAAGAAAGGTGAAAAATTCTCTAACTACAATGAACCAAATTTAAATTTAAAATATATGTCTTGTATCATGGATATGTCTGTATTACCTCTTAATCTTTGCACTTCAGTTCTGAAGTTCAACTTTGTTTTCTATTTGGATTATTCTTTATTCTCTTCTTCTTTGCAGAAACATATGGATGATGCTTGGTCTCTCCACCTTTCTTTTTACCCAGTTTTCCTTTTTTCTTTTTCTTTGGTTCATCTTTTCCTTTTTCTACAACAACTTCCTTTTTATTTTCTTCTGTTAATTCATCTATCATTTCTTTTTTGATAACAACATCATCTTCGGTTCATTTTTTTACTTGAACATTGTCCTCTGATTCCTGTTGATTTTGTTGATCTCCTTCTTCATCAATATGGAACATGTTATCAAAATCAATTTCTTGTGGAGGAGGTAAATCCTGTGGTGGTTTCTTTTCCTCTCTAATTTTCTTTGTCTTTTCTATTTTGGGTCTCAAGCTCAGCTGCAGTTCATTTGTATCTGTTAGAAGGTCATCATCAAGGGTACCAAAACTTAGGAAGTCAGATTCACGTTTCACTCCCTGTGTTTTCTGGTCTCTTACACCCTGTCCTGGAATAAATATCCTTTCCTTTTTGTTACTTCGCTTCAAGTGATACGTCTCTATTTGTTCTTCTGTAAGTGGATAATGAGCTGGAGTATTGGCCTTATTTTCCTTGTCCTCAGTTTCCATTTCATCATCTTCATTATCATCTACTTCATTTCCACTGCCAGCGTCTTCTTCCTCCATGTCACCTTCAACAAGTTGAACAGCGTTACACATTTCAACATACAACTGATTAAACCTACAGGAAGGCTCTTTCACGGATGGTCTTAGTCCTATGACCATACAATGATGTTTAAGGCCAAGGGTCTCATCACTCTGGAGAATTATGTCAAGGCCATAAAGTGCAATAAATGGTATACCCTTGTTAGCACACCCAGGAAGGAAGGTTTAATCCTGGCTAACATTTTTCTTGCAAAACTGCAAAATCTCATCCTCTCAAAGCCCTCTGACTGATTGTTCCCATTACCAGTGGACTAGCTTTCCCTTTCCCTTTCCCGGCTTCTTTGACTGCTTCTGCATCAGTATTTTTAAGATCCTTTTTTATACTCTTCTAAGAAGCATTTTCTTCTTCTTTCTTGAATTTCCGTAACTCTTTCCCTGGGGGTTTA
>NC_051425.1:13858947-13870992 GCF_015228065.2 Penaeus monodon | reverse complement strand
GGGGGACAAAAATTGACTGTGGCCCTTCCTTTTCCATAAGTCTCCGCCTCCTAAGCCCCCCCACGACAAAACGGGCAAGGGATTGGGGGGAATTTTTCTTGAAAATTTATTAGTATTTACAGCCAGAAAAATTTTTATCATCTGTAAATGAACAAACCTGTATCATTAAATTAAAACTAAAAATGTATATCTTTTTTTAAATCAGAATTTTCTATTTTTTCAGCTATTTTGGGGGGGAAAGTTACTTCCTTGATCTACAACACATACTTTATTAGGAAATTTGCTACAAATACACAAAAGTAGAGAAAATGACATTATATGTAAATCTATTACCTATAAATATAAAATCTTGGAACGTAACAGAAAAATGCTCATCTTTTGTAATGACTTAATTTTTTAAGCTTAATAGCATAAGTAAAGTCAACTATAAATGATGTATGTGTAAATCAAATTCTGAATTGTGAAAATCATAGCCACAAACACTCAACAAAACAACTTTTCAACATCCTTGTTGTAAAATTCTATAATTTGCAAATGCCCTCTGTTGCACACATGAAAAGACCAATGAAAATAAGAAAGGTGAAAAATTCTCTAACTACATTGAACCAATTAATTAAATATATGTCTTGTATCATGGATATGTCTGTATTACCTCTTAATCTTTGCACTTCAGTTCTGAAGTTCAACTTTGTTTTCTATTTGGATTATTCTTTATTCTCTTCTTCTTTGCAGAAACATATGGATGATGCTTGGTCTCTCCACCTTTCTTTTTACCCAGTTTTCCTTTTTTTCTTTTCTTTGGTTCATCTTTTCCTTTTTCTACAACAACTTCCTTTTTTATTTTCTTCTGTTAATCATCTATCACTTCTTTTTTGATAACAAATCATCTTCAGGTTCAGTTTTTACTTGAACATTGTCCTCTGATTCCTGTTGATTTTGTTGATCTCCTTCTTCATCAATATGGAACATGTTATCAAAATCAATTTCTTGTGGAGGAGGTAAATCCTGTGGTGGTTTCTTTTCCTCTCTAATTTTCTTTGTCTTTTCTATTTTGGGTCTCAAGCTTAGCTGCAGTTCATTTGTATCTGTTAGAAGGTCATCATCAAGGGTACCAAAACTTAGGAAGTCAGATTTCACGTTTCACTCCCTGTGTTTTCTGGTCTTTAAACCCTGTCCTGGGAAAAAATATCCTTTCCTTTTTTTTACTTCGCTTCAAGTGATAGTCTCTTTTTTGTTCTTCTGTAAGTGGATAATGAGCTGGAGTATTGGCCTTATTTTCTGTCCTCAGTTTCCATTTATCATTCTCATTATCATCTACTTCATTCCACTGCCAGCGTCTTCTTCCTCCATGTCACCTTCAACAAGTTGAACAGCGTTACACATTTCAACATACAACTGATTAAACCTACAGGAAGGCTCTTTCACGGATGGTCTTAGTCCTATGACCATACAATGATGTTTAAGGCCAAGGGTCTCATCACTCTGGAGAATTATGTCAAGGCCATAAAGTGCAATAAATGGTATACCCTTGTTAGCACACCCAGGAAGGAAGGTTTTGACCAGAAATCCTGGCTGAACATTTTTCTTGGCCAAGACTGCAACAATCTCATCTCTCTCCAAAGCCCTCATGACTTGATTGTATCCCATTACCAAGTGTGACATAGCTTCCTTCCTTTCCTGGCTTCTTTGACTTGCTTCTGCATCAGTATTTTTAAGAATCTTCTTTTCATACTCTTCTAAGAAGCATTTTCTCTCTTCTTTCTTGAATTTCCGTAACTCTTTCCATGGGGGTTTACTCGGGGCCTTCAAGCCAGAAAAAACTTTCTGTAATAGATTTCTTATGGAATCAAATATGAATCACTGACTGCTGGCCAATCAAGAGAAAATGGACTTTCTAATGTGTTTTTTACAACAACCTTTTTTTTCATTCCTTTTATAGACTGACGCTGCTCACGTTCACTTAAGACCTGTACTGCCTTGGGCTCAGAAGCCATTGTCAAAGAGTGTTACTTTAAAAAATCAAACAAAACAAAAGCTAAGATTTCCACAACAGCGTAAAGTATAATTATATGATTTCTTTAAAAACAGCAAAAATAACAGTAAACAATACACAACACATCCACAAAGGAAGCAGAAAAATTCACAAATCACATACAAAAGTCTAATACAAAATAATGATTCTTTTGGAATATCTTACAACATAGCAACACTTTTGATGCCTATAAACCAAGAAAAATTAAACTTAAGATCCTTCCTCAATGTCAATAATGCCAAAGAAAGCCAACATTGTTGAAGTATAGTGAGGCAGATATGCATAAGAGGAGTATGTAATGAGTCCAAATATTGACAGAAAGAAAACATTCATAGCCAATTTCTCATTGGGTTCAAGCATGTACAAGGCTGTGTTCAGTTCATAACGTCGATACCAGTTAGAAAAGGCTTTGCGAATTGGACTTAACATTTTACCAATATTACTTTGTTAACCTCTGTTGCCAATAAAAAAAAGAGCAAACCTAAAGTGTCTATTCTTCGGCTTTTCTTCCGAAGGAATTTCCTCGATTTTGGGAATCTCAATTTTCAGTTTCTTCAGTGCTTCTTGGACACAGCTTTGGTACTGCTTGAACACTGGCTCACACGTGGAGTCGTCCAGAACTCCTCGCAGGAACTTTTCACTGTACCACTGATTGAAACAGTTGTCATACAGTGACTTTAGCTCTTGGCAATCCTTGCTCACACTGTTCATGGGAAATGGTTTACAGAAGAATCAAAAAGATTTTACAGCATACTAACAATCTGTGATGAATTGGTAAATAAGAAGTTTTTAAAAAACAATAAGTTCAAGTGTAAAGCAATGCCTAGGGTATTACTGTAATTACTAGTAACTGATAATAACGACTGAAAAAAATTATTAAGTAGACTTATTTTTCTTTCTTGAGTCCACCACCTTGTATATCTTAGACAGCAAGTAAGCCGAGGCTCCAACTTCACCAATTACTGCCCCAATGCAGCAAGTCAAAGGCCAAACCTGTGATGAAACAAATATCAGTTAATTTACAGAGAAGTAATCCCTTCCTAAAGTCTACAGTTGTGGCATGGAAGGATACATGAATTATAAATGGTCAATTAACCCATTGCCTCCAGGAGAAATTTGGGTACACTTGGCAAAACATGATTTAAATGTTTTTGCATATTCCATGATGCACAAATTTCATTTTAGCAACTAGATCCAACCCGTAGTAGCCTGATTATGTAAATTAGGTGTATTATTACACTATGTAAAAGATGGAATATGTTTTACAGAGGAATAAAAACAGGATTTTCTTTCATTTCTGTAAATCTTCTTCTTTCCAATAAGGGATTGTATGCAGTTACATACAAGACTGCTATTCCTTCTTTTGAAATAAGAGATTGTATGCAACTATATATAAGAGTGGTATTCCTTCTTCTGAAATATGAGACTGTATGCAGTTATATACAAGGCTGCTACTCCCATGGATTCAGTACTTCCCTTTTGTGTGTTTAAATTTAAGAGAGTCACACAAGCAGAGTGCCATATGACAAAATGAGTGGCTTGCACAAGGAGACTGCTCATGGAAACTGGAGTAAAGATTACTTCAGGTTCACAGCAGCAGCAAGAAAGTCTACATTTTTGGTGTGTAATATCTTCCAAGGATAAAAAACAGATGATTCACATGCAAAATATCACTCTTTATACATAACAATAACCAATCAGAGAATTATTCATCCTGTTCTATCTCAGGCAATGCCCAAGGGCATGTGACATGACCGCATAATGTCTTCTGGAAGTTCATGTCATCCATAGCCATGACGAAACCAACCATGACATGACCTACATGTCATCCAGGGGCAATGGGTTAAGTTAGTCTAGTTGAATGGGTAAATGATAGAAATAGGAAGGATAGAAATGAAAATTAATAACTTCCCAGAGCAACAGATGTAAATGACATTTCTCTGGTATTTCTGATGAAAATATAAATCAAAATAAGTTCATCCCATCTCACACTTTGCAAAGTTATTTTCTCACTTTCACATTTTCTACATTTTCGAGTATTGCATGTAACTTCCACCTCTATAAAATATCTATTTACTTTCTTTTACAATACAAAACAAAAGTTCCCTACCCTAATCCAGTATATTTTCAAATTTTCCTCACATAATTTTGACAAGTGCATATTCAAGCTAATAACCAAAGTACCTGATATATCTACAACTAAAGTGAAAGCTGCCACAACCTGAACACTGCAGTAATGCCCAAAACCTCAGAAAACCAGACCTGCCAAGGTGTGTCCCAGTCCAGTGGAATAGGCAAAGCACCAAACCAAGCTCCCACGACTGCGGTGAGACTCTGGAGTACAGGTTCTTCCTCAAAACTTGCTCTGTAAATGCATTTTTCCCATTTTTAAATCATGCATGTAAATTTGTGTTTGATATTTGCACAGATAAATGATACCTCACATTTTATATAAAGAGTGTGACTCCATTTCATATAAAATAAGTTGGCAGTATTAAGTGGCAATAATAATAGTAATGTAGAAAAATTAATTCAAGCTATGATATGCTATTAAAAAAATAGTAACTATGAAAAATTGGAAAACAGTAAAAATCATACATTACACAAAACACCAATCATTAGTAACACATACAGATAAGCCTTCAGAAGGAGGAAATATGTATCCCAACTGTGACAAACCAGATAATTTACAGAAAAATATGACAGAAGAAGCCACCATACAAAAATTTGCTTTTTGGATAGCGATTCTCACTTTGCAATAAACCTAGTTGACGTTCAGTGTGTTTTTTCTACCATTATGTTAAACACAGCACAATATAATTATCATTCGAAGAAAAAAGTACCAGAGGAGCACCAAGAAACTGTATACTAACCTTTCAATAATAACACCAAGAGCACCAGGGCCAAGGGTTACAAGGGGTCTGACAAATGCTAGAGATGCAACTAGTATGCTGAATGTGAACGTCTCCTCAATATTCCTGTAAAATAAAAAAGCAAATGAGTCAACAAAAATTATAAAATTGGAAAAACAATGAATACAAGTCAAACAGCATCAATGAGGCTTGTCAAGTGGCAAATCAACGAAACTGCCTCATCAAAGAAGAATAACCTCAAAATAACAGCAATCTCCCTCACCAAACCACTAAAATGTCACACAAAGATAGAAAGGAACAAAAATAAATAAGTGAACAAAAGTCCAGTGAAATATCAAGCAACTGGGGACTGCTTCTGCCCATGCCAAACCAAGCTGGGCACTTTGTACTGGCAGCCACTCAAGTGAAAGATTAGAAGCAGGGAAACCAGACATTTTCCATTTCTCTAAAATTTTGACAGGTACATATATGATCCTTCAGTAAATGGGGTTAAAAATACACTTCAAGCATTCAGGACCAAAAAAGTATGTAGTTCTTGAGTGCATCAATGTGCATGGAGCAGATACCTGCCATCTGCCATATGCAATCAGTGCTTCAGGGCAGGCATAGAAACAAACCAATTTCAGGATATTAGCAAAGAACAAAAAGATAATATCAAAATAAACACAGCATAATAATGCCCTTTCTGCAACAGTGATGCAACCTGTTTATGAGACATCAACATAAAAATATTGATTTTCTGGGAAAATATACATTTAACCGAAGTTACATGTTTGCAAGTGCCTGGCCCAAAATTTCTGAACAAGTGCCAGATTTCCAGAGGAATTGAATTACAGGTAGACAGATTAATGAAAATCATCTTGTATTACATATTTTGCATATCGCTAACAAGTTTCTCATTATACATATTCAATGACAACACATCAATGTCTTTTTTTGTGTTTGGGCCAAGAAACAATTTCTATAAACCTACCCATAGAATAACTACATATTTGTGCAAAACCAACACTACTATTAATGCTCTACAAAATGGAAAACAACACAATCCAAATTTCTAGAAAATAGCGAAATTTACACTATTCTGAATAAAGAATTACAAAAATACTTACTCAATCAAATATGCTCCGTACAGCACAGTTACAATGTGTGTGAGGCATACACTGAAGATGCTGAGAATCACCACCAAGAAGAAATCGACAAGCTGAAACAAGAAAAAAAGTCGTAATGTTATGTATTGTTCCTTATCTAGATTACATTTGAAGTGTAAAACAATGTTATTTATGTGATGTAAAGAATATTTTACTGATAAATTGATGAAATGTCAGACAACTTTCCTCTACGATATTTCCTGCACAAACTGAAAATTTTATAAAGCTATTTGATACTAAGACATGATAGTCGCGGTGGCTCTTTTGGTCTTCATCCATCATTGTTTATGTTCATTTAAACTGACAAGTACTGTCTAGAAGCATATTGGAGAAAACAATTCCTGTACATTAAACCAATGACCACTACCCTTAACTCAACATGCAAGGACCATTTCATGTTTCTTATCGGGCATTACATACTCCAACTTTTCAAGGCAATTAAGAGCCATTTTTTGTATCATAAAGATATGTGAATTGTTGTATAGGTAGGTGTCAGATGGGAAATACATTGAGTTTGTGGGATATACACTGATATATTTAGGAATTTATCATCAAATAAGGAACCAGTCCCAGCTTTATTTTGTCAGAATGTTTGTGGAGAATCTTTGCTAACCTTAACCCCTATGATCTGGATGACATGACCATCACATCAAGAAAAAATTTGCTTTGTGGGGCAGGTGTTGTGAACATGCCATTATGGAAAATACTGGGTAAGGGCGGGGGTGATGGGAATTTTGAGAACTTTGGCTGAAGACTGGAAGGACGGGAATGGCTCGCCACAAAGCTCTTGGAGGGTAATTGGACTCAGTGAGAATTTAGAAGGGGGTCTTGCATTCTGCTTCCCCAGCACCCAAAAAAATAATTACCAGTTATTCAGTACAGATTAGTCTTTACAGATACATACTGTTTATTCTTTAAATATAAGAAACTAAATATCTCTGTTTCCCTTTCACATAAAGTACCTGTATATCTTTCTCTATTGCAGTAAATGATTCCTAACCTCAAACTTGACCAAAGAATTCATAGGTTGAATGCAAAAACTATTGGGTGGGCTGAAGAGTCTTCAAAATATTGTTTTTGAACTGCCTTAAAAAATCTATATATTTTTCACTATTTTCTTGAATTTAATTTTCCAATTTTAAGATAATTTGATTTAACAATTTTCTAATATAGAATAACAAAAACAAATAACATGATAGCAAATAAAAATCATACAGTTTCCCTCTCCATAATCTAAGGCACGTTCCACCTATAATATTTCCAGTGTAACTGACAATAAATCATTACATAACTAATGTAAAAGCAAAATACTCTCAACCTTCATCCTTTACTGATAAAAAATTGACTTAAGTGTTTTTATTTTACCACATATGCCTTTTTTTGGATAAGAACAATCATAAATCAGAAAGTTCTGGATATTCAATTCCTCTACAGACAATGACCATCGAAAACTGCTCTTGTCATGGTGCTTATTATTTAATAAAGTTTGATAATTTGTGCAGTATGGACCTAGTAAATTGAATACATGTATGCATTTGCTGTATTGGTTGTCGCACAGTATACACAGATGATATATCCAAGAGGTATACCATAAAATAAGGAGCCAGTCCAAGTTTTATCCTGCTAGAATATTCATGAAAGGATGTTTGCCATCAGCATAGCACCAATAGGAGCAGAGGTAGGAATGATCAATATGCCAATGTCAGGGTTCGACTTTATAAAAAAGACAAAGGAATCAGAACAGTCAAGGTCAACGGAAAAACACCAGAGGAAACATACAGAAAGGTTTACTGATAAAGGCACTAAATTACACTACACATACACATAACCAAATGTGTACAATCAGGAGCGTGGGGAGAGAGAGAGGATCCAGCGGAGCAGGCGAGGTCACATGGCGGAAGGGAGCACACAAGTCAAAGTCACGGGACAACTGCTGAATTTTTTGCTGGTGCTCCTTTTATGTGCCGAACCGATGTATAGGCTAGATACCCTCGTTCCCCCCGAGGCGTACGAGCCAATCGGAAAGGACTTAATCCCGCCTCACAGAGTGAGGTAAACATCGGCGAAGGTGCAGAGTAATCTCGCAGTTGTGACAAATGCTAATGCCCTGATGTAACTATATATGACAAGTTTTTAGTCTCACATAGCCATCCAATCTTGCAATTATTATTCCTTGTTTCAATTATGGACATTTTAATGTGTGAAACTGTTGTTATTTACCATCACAAATTATTAAATGAGTTTTGGTAACTGTTTACAAAGTGACTGCACCCTCTGATGGCAAGTCACCATTACTTCAGCCACTTCTGTGAAATCCATAAACATCCCTGTATGAACCAAATACCTTCTCCCAAAACCCGGAGGCTCTGCCCCTAGACCTCCATCAAATCACCATATTTCCCTATCAGGGGCACTGCACATGGACCTCTACCTGATTGCCATGAAAATTGCTCTCCACACAGCAAGTTTCTGACGTTCTATGGCAGATTATTTCATATATTAGTTAGCATTCCCCTGCCCCTTCTTTTTGATATTGTCATTATATGTTCCCATACATTTATACCAAATTATTACATGTTGAATAACTTTCTTATTATCAACATGCAAAGGAAATACCATATATGAAAGACATTTTATCTTCTGTCCATTACAAACAAAATTTACATTGTTTCTATATGGCTGTGGAAAAAACTGAAACTATACCCTATATATACCACTTAAAGACTGAAAGAATACTCCCTAAAAGATAAAATGAAATAAAATTATTATGTATAAATAGATTCCTAAAATGAGTATAAAAATGAATAAATATACAATATGATTGCCTAAATTCCTCTTTCCTTCCCATAACATTAATTTACAAGTTTACTAACATTTAACCTGTTGTTTTTTGTCTGAAGAGCAAAAACAAATGTTCCTTACATATTTACTTGTTCTCCATGGTTCAGTGATGGAACGGTTGTGCAACATATATCCTTTTCATGAGGTTTTACTGTCCATCAGTTAGTTGCAACTCTAATCAATCCTAAAAGGTTTATTGATGCATAACTGTAATGGAAAAGGAAGGGAAAGATAATACCAGACAATTATACCAGATCCACTATTTGGTAAATTCAACTTCTCAGTAGTATTTATCATTTTTTAAATGGTGAACCTTTTTATGGGAAAGTATCATAATTTTTTCCTTGCACTTGCTTGTCTCGGTGGGAGAATATCAGTAGTTTTCTTCTCAAAATGCTAACAATTCCCTAAGTAACATATAACTTGATTATATAAGATACACATTTGCTTCAAACCTGAACAAGAGAGAAAAAAGTAACCATGCATGGATATTTTTTTTTCTTCTGATGAGTAAATTATCAAGTCAAAATGGTATTCATTTATAAATGATTTACAAGGGAAAAGCAAATCTAGGGAATAGATCGTTACATCATGGATTTATTTATATTTTTTTTTCTACTTAACATTTTTATATAATTTTTAAACAAATTTCTAGGTCAATGGAAGCATATATCTTTAGTGAGAGTAGGCTGTAAGCTATGCATGGGAATTAACATTCAATTAGGAAATTGAAAATGGGAATGTCTGTTTCTTCATATACTTTCTTACACATTTCATTTCAAATATTAGAAATAAGTGAAAATGTTTGGTTAGACTTCTTTATGATTGTTTATTTAATATCAGCGTTTACAGTGCAAGCACTAGAATTACCAGATAAAATCCCCATTTGATAACCTGCAAATTTATTTGGCCAGCTGTACATAGTACATAGAATCAACAGAAAAATACTCAGAAAATTCTGAAGAACAACAAATCCACTTGGAATTGCAAATTAGTAAGGTATTTTTGGTAATTTTCTAGAATCACTCCACACCTGATAGGTGGAGAGGGCATGAGAAATTGTGAAGAAATGGCAGGCTTAGATTATATAGCACTTATGTATTTTTGTCATTCCAATCCCCTGGAATACGAGATCCCCAACATATCTGACCGGCAAGACAGATCCCTGACAGGCATCAGTGACACACCTAGAGAGTGATGTCATAACCTAGCTGTAGTGAAGGCACCATAAGGTAAGCATATCTCATCATATGCTCAGTTCCGAGTTACTGGCAAGTTAGAGGAGTTATTGGATGTTCATAATGTTTTTATGTTTTTTCTATTACCGGTTAATCTTTACGGTATGGACACACTAATGAAGAGCAAATTGAAGATGATATTCTTGTAGAGGACTAAAAGTTGCAGTCATTTGTACAAGAATAGTTTGCATACACAAATGATAATGCCACAAATGATAATGCCATAAAAGAAAAAGATTGTAGAAAGTGCCAACAACAGCCCAAGGGTCAATTGAAAGCTTCCGAGTTTAGCCCTCTCTTTGCCATGCATACTGAGGTGAAGACAATATTTCCTGGGTTTAGCTTAGGTGTTAGGTTAGGAAAGCCCCCTCCCCCAGGTAGTGCCCTAAGGGAAAACACCAGTCACGGCAACTTAAATCATAAACAAATTTTGTGATGTGGAGCTGGGGACTTGGTCTCTGGCAATACATCCATACTGTAAAGAATTACCTTATTTACTATTTCTGCTTATCTAAATTAATAAACATTCATATGACTCTACTGATACTAATTTAATGGGTAGTGATATGCAGACCTATTCTAAAAAATTACCCCTATATAGTTCCCTCACTTGCAACCAATCATGAAAGCCATCATATTGCCTTAATTCTCTCTATCCTCTTTTACACAGAATTCATCATGTGACTTTCTGGAAATCCTTACCAGTACTTCTACTTCTAGCTTGTTGTTACCCACAACCCCACTAACCTCCCATTGTCTACTTAACTCCGTATCGCATCTACCGACCTTCCCGGCCTTATTCCTGGCCTTCCCCTTGCCGAATCCCGCAGTAATGTGTCCTTCGCCGCTGCCTCCTCCTCCCGGGTGCAACGCCGAGGCCTCCGGAACCACGAACTGCAGCGCCACTTGCAGCACCACCACGACCAAGCTGTAGATCCTCAGCGCCCTCAGACACGCCTGCAGCTCGAACTCGGACTGCACCAAGGTCAGCAGGAGTCCCAGACCGAGGACGAGACTCAGGAGGTACTTGCAGGTCAGCAAAATGGGCAGCGGCTGATCACGCGCCGCCAGAGCCACCATCACTTCAAGGAATGTAAACAAGGGACGCGTTCGGATTCGTGCAGTCGACGTCTGTTGCAAGGCGGATTTTCTCGGTTAAAGATGCTTTTCAAGTGTAACAGAGTATCGTGTGTTGTCCAGAAGGTGTAATTTCTTTATTCATAAGCCTTTTGATATATATCAAGAAAAATGGTAATGTTCATTAACAAAATTCGATTGTGTTACAAAATTCTCTATAGAAGTGTTGCGAAATATCCAAAAGTCTGTGTTATGCAATAACATTTAATAAATTATCAATATATTACTTTACGGCTTATTTTATCTAGTAAAAACCACAAATTTATCATATTTTTTCCCCCTAGATGGCGAAAGTTTGCGTCATTCAATGCGGACGAAGGATCGAGAGTGTTCGAACACCTGCACGGAATTCCCTGTCAAATGCTAATAATTAAAATCTATTTGTTAGCAGCGAATGAGAGAGGCGAAAACAAGACATGAGTTGAATATTGACTAAATAACTGTACTGACTGCAATATTATTTCTATATTTGAAAGGATGATGGATATGGATAATAGAGATCAAAATGTACTATACAATTATCAATTTAACATGTATTTGAATTGAATTTTTTAACTACAGTAAAGACAAATCATGACCAAATACGTGAATGTCTTATGTAACATAATAAAATGAACTTGTTTTAATAATATAAAAATACACACAGCAATATAATACTAAAGTAAGAAGCACCTTTCACAATACTACAATAGTACCGACACTCGTAATGGGGATAGAAAGATTTTAATAATCGAGATGATGGTAATAATCAACGACGAGATATTAAAGTATTATTA
>NC_051425.1:13850979-13858847 GCF_015228065.2 Penaeus monodon | reverse complement strand
AATAATGATTCTTTGGAATATCTTACAACATAGCAACACTTTTGATGCCTATAAACCAAGAAAAATTAAACTTAAGATCCTTCCTCAATGTCAATAATGCCAAAGAAAGCCAACATTGTTGAAGTATAGTGAGGCAGATATGCATAAGAGGAGTATGTAATGAGTCCAAATATTGACAGAAAGAAAACATTCATAGCCAATTTCTCATTGGGTTCAAGCATGTACAAGGCTGTGTTCAGTTCATAACGTCGATACCAGTTAGAAAAGGCTTTGCGAATTGGACTTAACATTTTACCAATATTACTTTGTTAACCTCTGTTGCCAATGAAAAAGAGCAAACCTAAAGTGTCTATTCCTTCGGCTTTTCTTCCGAAGGAATTTCCTCGATTTTGGGAATCTCAATTTTCAGTTTCTTCAGTGCTTCTTGGACACAGCTTTGGTACTGCTTGAACACTGGCTCACACGTGGAGTCGTCCAGAACTCCTCGCAGGAACTTTTCACTGTACCACTGATTGAAACAGTTGTCATACAGTGACTTTAGCTCTTGGCAATCCTTGCTCACACTGTTCATGGGAAATGGTTTACAGAAGAATCAAAAAGATTTTACAGCATACTAACAATCTGTGATGAATTGGTAAATAAGAAGTTTTTAAAAAACAATAAGTTCAAGTGTAAGCAATGCCTATGATATTACTGTAATTACTAGTAACTGATAATAACCGACTGAAAAAAATTATTAAGTAGACTTATTTTTCTTTCTTGAGTCCACCACCTTGTATATCTTAGACAGCAAGTAAGCCGAGGCTCCAACTTCACCAATTACTGCCCCAATGCAGCAAGTCAAAGGCCAAACCTGTGATGAAACAAATATCAGTTAATTTACAGAGAAGTAATCCCTTCCTAAAGTCTACAGTTGTGGCATGGAAGGATACATGAATTATAAATGGTCAATTAACCCATTGCCTCCAGGAGAAATTTGGGTACACTTGGCAAAACATGATTTAAATGTTTTTGCATATTCCATGATGCACAAATTTCATTTTAGCAACTAGATCAAACCCGTAGTAGCCTGATTATGTAAATTAGGTGTATTATTACACTATGTAAAAGATGGAATATGTTTTACAAAGGAATAAAAATGGGATTTTCTTTCATTTCTGTAAATCTTATTCTTTCAAATAAGGGATTGTATGCAGTTACATACAAGACTGCTATTCCTTCTTTTGAAATAAGAGATTTTATGCAACTATATATAAGAGTGGTATTCCTTCTTTTGAAATATGAGACTGTATGCAATTATATACAAGGCTGCTACTCCCATGGATTCAGTACTTCCCTTTTGTGTGTTTAAATTCAAGAGAGTCACACAAGCAGAGTGCCATATGACAAAATGAGTGGCTTGCACAAGGAGATTGCTCATGTAAACTGGAGTGAAGATTACTTCAGGTTCACAGCAGCAGCAAGAAAGTCTACATTTTTAGTGTGTAATATCTTCCAAGGATAAAAAACAGATGATTCACATGCAAAATATCCCTCTTTATACATAACAATAACCAATCAGAGAATTATACATCCTGTTCTATCTCAGGCAATGCCCAAGGGCATGTGACATGACTGCATAATGTCTTCTGGAAGTTCATGTCATCCATAGCCATGACGAAACCAGCCATGACATGACCTACATGTCATCCAGGGGCAATGGGTTAAGTTAGTCTAGTTGAATGGGTAAATGATAGAAATAGGAAGGATAGAAATGAAAATTAATAACTTCCCAGAGCAACAGATGTAAATGACATTTCTCTGGTATTTCTGATGAAAATATAAATCAAAATAAGTTCATCCCATCTCACACTTTGCAAAGTTATTCTTTCTCACTTTCACATTTTCTACATTTGTTCGAGTATTGCAAGTAACTTCTACCTCTATAAAATATCTATTTACTTTCTTTTGCAATACAAAACAAAAGTTCCCTACCCTAATCCAGTATAATATTTTCAAATTTTCCTCACATAATTTTGACAAGTGCATATTCAAGCTAATAACCAAAGTACCTGATATATCTACAACTAAAGTGAAAGCTGCCACAACCTGAACACTGCAGTAATGCCCAAAACCTCAGAAAACCACAGACCTGCCAAGGTGTGTCCCAGTCCAGCGGAATAGGCAAAGCACCAAACCAAGCTCCCACGACTGCGGTGAGACTCTGGAGTACAGGTTCTTCCTCAAAACTTGCTCTGTAAATGCATTTTTCCCATTTTTAAATCATGCATGTAAATTTGTGTTTGATATTTGCACAGATAAATGATACCTCACATTTTATATAAAGAGTGTGACTCCATTTCATATAAAATAAGTTGGCAGTATTAAGTGGCAATAATAATAGTAATGCAGAAAAATTAATTCAAGCTATGATATGCTATTAAAAAAACAGTAACTATGAAAAATTGGAAAACAGTAAAAATCATACATTACACAAAACACTAATCATTAGTAACACATACAGATAAGCCTTCAGAAGGAGGAAATATGTATCCCAACTGTGACAAACCAGATAATTTACAGAAAAATATGACAGAAGAAGCCACCATACAAAAATTTGCTTTTTGGATAGCGATTCTCACTTTGCAATAAACCTAGTTGACGTTCAGTGTGTTTTTTCTACCATTATGTTAAACACAGCACAATATAATTATCATTCGAAGAAAAAAGTACCAGAGGAGCACCAAGAAACTGTATACTAACCTTTCAATAATAACACCAAGAGCACCAGGGCCAAGGGTTACAAGGGGTCTGACAAATGCTAGAGATGCAACTAGTATGCTGAATGTGAACGTCTCCTCAATATTCCTGTAAAATAAAAAAGCAAATGAGTCAACAAAAATTATAAAATTGGAAAAACAATGAATACAAGTCAAACAGCATCAATAGGCTTGTCAAGTGGCAAATCAACGAAAATGCCTCATCAAAGAAGAATAACCTCAAAATAACAGCAATCTCCCTCACCAAACCACTAAAATGTCACACAAAGATAGAAAGGAACAAAAATAAATAAGTGAACAAAAGTCCAGTGAAATATCAAGCAACTGGGGACTGCTTCTGCCCATGCCAAACCAAGTTGGGCACTTTGTACTGGCAGCCACTCAAGTGAAAAATTAGAAGCAGGGAAACCAGACATTTTCCATTTCTCTAAAATTTTGACACGTACATATATGATCCTTCAGTAAATGGGGTTAAAAATACACTCCATTCATTCTTGACCAAAAAAGTATGTAGTTCTTCTGTGCATCAATGTGCATGGAGCAGATACCTGCCATCTGCCATATGCAATCAGTGCTTCAGGGCAGGCATAGAAACAAACCAATTTCAGGATATTAGCAAAGAACAAAAAGATAATATCAAAATAAACACAGCATAATAATGCCCTTTCTGCAACAGTGATGCAACCTGTTTATGAGACATCAACATAAAAATATTGATTTTCTGGGAAAATATACATTTAACTGAAGTTACATGTTTGCAAGTGCCTGGCCCAAAATTTCTGAACTAGTGCCAGATTTCCAGAGGAATTGAATTACAGGCAGACAGATTAATGAAAATCATCTTGTATTACATATTTTGCATATCGCTAACAAGTTTCTCATTATAGATATTCAATGACAACACATCAATGTCTTTTTTTGTGTTTGGGCCAAGAAACAATTTCTATAAACCTACCCATAGAATAACTACATATTTGTGCAAAACCAACACTACTATTAATGCTCTACAAAATGGAAAACAACACAATCCAAATTTCTAGAAAATAGTGAAATTTACACTATTCTGAATAAAGAATTACAAAAATACTTACTCAATCAAATATGCTCCGTACAGCACAGTTACAATGTGTGTGAGGCATACACTGAAGATGCTGAGAATCACCACCAAGAAGAAATCAACAAGCTGAAACAAGAAAAAAAGTTGTAAGAGAATCCCCAATGTTATGTATTGTTCTTTATCTAGATTACATTTGAAGTGTAAAACAATGTTATTTATGTGATGTAAAGAATATTTTACTGATAAATTGATGAAATGTCAGACAACTTTCCTCTACGATATTTCCTGCACAAACTGAAAATTTTATAAAGCTATTTGATACTAAGACATGACAGTCGCGGTGGCTCTTTTGGTCTTCATCCATCATTGTTTATGTTCATTTAAACTGACAAGTACTGTCTAGAAGCATATTGGAGAAAACAATTCCTGTACATTAAACCAATGACCACTACCCTTAACTCAACATGCAAGGACCATTTCATGTTTCTTATCGGGCATTACATACTCCAACTTTTCAAGGTAATTCAGAGCCATTTTTTGTATCATAAAGATATGTGAATTGTTGTATAGGTAGGTGTCAGATGGGAAATACATTGAGTTTGTGGGATATACACTGATATATTTAGGAATTTATCATCAAATAAGGAACCAGTCCCAGCTTTATTTTGTCAGAATGTTTGTTGAGAATCTTTGCTAACCTTAACCCCTATGATCTGGATGACATGACCATCACATCAAGAAAAAATTTGTTTTGTGGGGCAGGTGACGTGAACATGCCATTATGGAAAATACTGGGTAAGGGCGGGGGTGATGGGAATTTTGAGAACTTTGGCTGAAGACTGGAAGGACAGGAATGGCTCGCCACAAAGCTCTTGGAGGGTAATTGGACTCAGTGAGAATTTAGAAGGGGGTCTTGCATTTTGCTTCCCCAGCACCCAAAAAAATAATTACCAGTTATTCAGTCAGATTAGTCTTTACAGATACATACTGTATATTTTTTAAATATAAGAAACTAAATATCTCTGTTTCCCTTTCACATAAAGTACCTGTATATCTTTCTCTATTGCAGTAAATGATTCCTAACCTCAAACTTGACCAAAGAATTCATAGGTTGAATGCAAAAACTATTGGGTGGGCTGAAGAGTCTTCAAAATATTGTTTTTGAACTGCCTTAAAAAATCTATATATTTTTCACTATTTTCTTGAATTTAATTTTCCAATTTTAAGATAATTTTATTTAACAATTTTCTAATATAGAATAACAAAAACAAATAACATGATAGCAAAAAAAAATCATACAGTTTCCCTCTCAATAATCTAAGGCACGTTCCACCTATAAATTTCCAGTGTAACTGACAATAAATCATTACATAACTAATGTAAAAGCAAAATACTCTCAACCTTCATCCTTTACTGATAAAAAATTGACTTAAGTGTTTTTATTTTACCACATATGCCTTTTTTTGGATAAGAACAATCATAAATCAGAAAGTTCTGGATATTCAATTCCTCTACAGACAATGACCATCGAAAACTGCTCTTGTCATGGTGCTTATTATTTAATAAAGTTTGATAATTTGTGCAGTATGGACCTAGTAAATTGAATACATGTATGCATTTGCTGTATTGGTTGTCGTACAGTATACACAGATGATATATCCAAGAGGTGTACCATAAAATAAGGAGCCAGTCCAAGTTTTATCCTGCTAGAATATTCATGAAAGGATGTTTGCCATCAGCATAGCACCAATAGGGGCAGAGGTAGGAATGATCAATATGCCAATGTCAGGGTTCAACTTTATAAAAAAGACAAAGGAATCAGAACAGTCAAGGTCAACGGAAAAACACCAGAGGAAACATACAGGAAGGTTTACTGATAAAGGCACTAAATTACACTACACATATACATAAGCAAATATGTACAATTAGGAGCGTGAGGGAGAGAGAGAGAATCCAGCAGAGCAGGCGAGGTCACATGGCGGAAGGGAGCACACAAGTCAAAAGTCACGGGACAACTGCTGAATTTTTTGCTGGTGCTCCTTTTATGTGCCGCACCGATGTATAGGCTAGATACCCTCGTTCCCCACGAGGCGTACGAGCCAATCGGAAAGGACTTAATCCCGCCTCACAGAGTGAGGTAAACATCGGCGAAGGTGCAGAGTAATCTCGCAGTTGTGACAAATGCTAATGCCCTGATGTAACTATATATGACAAGTTTTTAGTCTCACATAGCCATCCAACCTTGCAATTATTATTCCTTGTTTCAATTATGGACATTTTAATGTGTGAAACTGTGGTTATTTACCATCACAAATGATATAAATGAGTTTTGGTAACTGTTTACAAAGTGACTGCACCCCTCTGATGGCAAGTCCCCATTACTTCAGCCACTTCTGTGAAATCCATAAACATCCCTGTATGAACCAAATACCTTCTTCCTAACCTGGAGGCTCTGCCCCTAGACCTCCATCAAATCACCATATTTCCCTATCAGGGGCACTGCACATGGACCTCTACCTGATTGCCATGAACTTGCTCTCCACACAGCAAGTTTCTGACGTTCTATGGCAGATTATTTCATATATTAGTTAGCATTCCCCCTGCCCCCTTCTTTTTGATATTGTCATTATATGTTCCCATACATTTATACCAAATTATTACATGTTGAATAACTTTCTTATTATCAACATGCAAAGAAAATACCATATATGAAAGACATTTTATTTTCAGTCTTCTGTCCATTACAGACAAAATTTACATTGTTCTATATGGCTGTGGAAAACTGAAACTATACCCTATATATACCACTTAAAGACTGAAAGAATACTCCCTAAAAGATAAAATGAAATAAAATTATTATGTATAAATAGATTCCTAAAATTAGTATAAAATGAATAAATATACAATATGATTGCCTAAACTTCCTCTTTCCTTCCCATAACATTAATTTACAAGTTTACTAACATTTAACCTGTTTGTTCTTTTGTCTGAAGAGCAAAAACAAATGTTCCTTACATATTTACTTGTTCTCCATGGTTCAGTGATGGAACGGTTGTGCAACATATATCCTTTTCATGAGGTTTTACATGTCCATCAGTTAGTTGCAACTCTAATCAATCCTAAAAGGTTATTGATGCATAACTGTAATGGAAAAGGAAGGGAAAGATAATACCAGACAATTATACCAGATACCACTATTTGGTAATTCAACTTCTCAGTAGTATTTATCATTTTTTAAATGGTGAACCTTTTGATGGGAAAGTATCATATCATGTTTCCTTGCACTTGTTTGTCTCGGTGGGAGAATATCAGTAGTTTTCTTCCAAAATGCTGACAATCCCCTAAGTAACATATAACTTGATTATATAAGATACACATTTGCTTCAAACCTGAACAAGAGAGAACAAGTAACCATGCATGGATATTTTTTTTTCTTCTGATGAGTAAATTATCAAGTCAAAATGGTATTCATTTATAAATGATTTACAAAGGGAAAAGCAAATCTAGGCAATAGATCGTTACATCATGGATTTATTTATATATTTTTTTTTTCTACTTAACATTTTTATATAATTTTTAAATAAATTTCTAGGTCAATGGAAGCATATATCTTTAGTGAGAGTAGGCTGTAAGCTATACATGGGAATTAACATTCAATTAGGAAATTGAAAATGGGAATGTCTGTTTCTTCATATACTTTCTTACACATTTCATTTCAAATATTAGAAATAAGTGAAAATGTTTGGTTAGACTTCTTTATGATTGTTTATTTAATATCAGCGTTTACAGTGCAAGCACTAGAATTACCAGATAAAATCCCCATTTGATAACCTGCAAATTTATTTGGCCAGCTGTACATAGTACATAGAATCAACAGAAAAATACTCAGAAAATTCTGAAGAACAACAAATCCACTTGGAATTGCAAATTAGTAAGGTATTTTTGGTAATTTTCTAGAATCACTCCACACCTGATAGGTGGAGAGGGCATGAGAAATTGTGAGGAAATGGCAGGCTTAGATTATATAGCACTTATGTATTTTTGTCATTCCA
>NC_051425.1:13835979-13843479 GCF_015228065.2 Penaeus monodon | reverse complement strand
ATGTGAATGTAATAAGACTCAACACCTGTCATCTATTTATATTGTTTTACTTGTCACTGCATTATATACTGTATTTATATATTTTTAGCTTTTTCATCTTACCCATTTGAAATCTCTGATATTTATTCTTCTAAAAGTAGTATTATATCTTTATTAAGATTTTTATATTTTGTATATGGCTCAAGAACAAGACAAGCAGAGAGATGCACTTAATAGATAAGAATGTTCACCCTTTTTCATTTTTTACTTTATCTCAATGATTTTCCTTCCTCAGATGAAGCCCAATGTGCAGGTAGCAGTAGTGTTGGTGGCAGTGGGGATAGGGGTGGCCAGTGCAGCACCTTTCCCCTTCCCAGTCGAGGACTCTCCTCAGACAAGACTTTTCCAGTCCCTTTCTCCTACTGGTAAGGCAACATGCATGTGACATTGGATTATCATATATTTTCTTTCTTTATTCAAAAAGAAGAAGAAACTTTGTTTTCTGAAAGCTTAATAATCAGATATAAGCTATTAGGTAATCAGTGTTCACCTTGCCTCAGTTTACAACTCTGATGTACAGCAACTAACCAAGTATCAGCACAAATTGCATATAATCCCTACATGATGAAGGACACCATGCGACGAGCCTCTGTTCTTCATTTGCTCCTATTATTGATACTTATTTTCTATTCTTCCTGATAGAGCGGACTGCAGTACTTCACATGGCACTCACTGGCAGAGTTGTTCGCAATGCTCTGATAGCTGGTCAATCATCTAAAGCGAGCCGCAATCGCTTGGTTAGTGATAGTTCTTTAAAGTCTATTTCAACTTCTTCCTTTACCAGTATATACAAGAAATTAACTACTTATTTCTTTAAAACCATTTTGTCATGTTGTATTGTGTATTATTAGGTAGATATAACAGGTCTGAACTCATGATCTTTCCTCTTCCCCAAAAGCTGTAGAGGTAATGTTATAACTCCTGAGTAATCATGCAATGAATAATCTTGCCACACTGTCTCTTCATATTATACAACGCTGTTATCTAAATTCTTTCCTCAGGATGAACCCGAGGTTTTGATCCTGGCTCTTGAATTACGCCACTGGATAAAATCTAACTGGCAACTAACACCTGATCAGATACAAGAGATTGAAGAAACTGGCAAGCTATGTAATGATGAAGGAGTGTGCATTGACTTCGGTGGTGATTGGGGAAACAACTGCTGTCCATTTGGCTGAGGTTCCGATTGTGGGATATTACGAGAGAAAGTGCCTGAGAAGCTTCATTAGATTACAGTTGCACCCTAAACATTGTTAAATTTCTTCCTCCGAGACAGGTCACATATGATTTTAAAATAATAATTTTCAAAGTAATGACTAGTTTTAATTCACAAGACACAATCACACTATGTGAAGTTATCCTAATATCCATTTACAACACTGCAAACATAGTACAAACTTATGTAATCTATTAATTCACTTTAATATCATTACTGGCAACTGGAATCAAGCCTCTCATTGCAGACAAAGGTAAAATGCACTAATACATACCAAGCCACTACAATACCCCTATACATAATCAAAATACCGGTTGTTAGTAATTCAACAACCAATTCAAGTAAGAAACATTTATGAATGAATAAAACTGTGGTTATGAAAATTTCCCTTCATGTGATCTCATTTTCAATAAGTGTTTTTTATGGCAATTTATCAATTAGATAAATTGCTGTTTTCATAGATCCACAAGATCGCTTTCATACAAACATCAAAGGGGCCCATCAAGAATAAGGATAATAATCAAATTCTAAATCCTCTTCTACTATTATATAATTATACTACATTACAGCGAGCTTATATTTTCATTCGCTATTTTCATATGGTGCAAAACATTTTCAAATCTGAAGAGAAAATTTTTGGGTGAAATTGAAGAAAAATATACAAATAAAACAAAAATAAATTGTATGAATCTTATTTACATTCAGAGCAGCTGTCCATATACAAATCACTTCAGCACAATAATTATTCAACATTACATATACTAAAGCGTACATTCGCATTCAACTTGAATCTTGTAGCCTTTTACATAGTCTCTTCCTCTTGTTCTGGGAACCTCGTGTATCGATTTTCCTGTGCAAGGGCCAATAACTCCTCAGCCTCTTCTGGAAAGATTGGGTCTGCCACATGCTCCCAGTGAAATGCCTTCCAAGGTATACGTTCACGAGGGTTGACTGAGTAATGGTTAATACGGCAACGGACTTTCGCCTCCTCCTTGTCATTGATCTGAAGGTAAAGAGGTTATTTAGGCAAGGTTGTCAGTAGCATGTGGAACTAATTAAAGGTCAAATGTTTGCATTATTTACAGTCTTTTAACTCTATTCCTCACTAGCTGATATTCATCAATAACCTTTTGTAAATTTTAGACACAGTCTCACTGCATAAAAATATTTTGCTCCAGATGGTTTAAAAGACCCATGATGCTCATGCACAGGAACTGTGAGCGGTAACTTTGAATGTGTCATCCTGAGAGTCTCTTATCTAATACAGTTTCTTCCTCTCTCATTCACTCACTCACTCACTCTCACTCACTCACTCACTCACTCACTCACTCACTCACTCACTCACTCACTCACTCCTCCACCACACCCACCACTCACCACTCACCATCAACCCCACACCACACACACACACACACACACACACACACACACACACACACCACACAACAACACACACACTCTCTCAAAACTGAAAGAAAAGATTTGATGAAGCCTCAAGTTCATTTCATGGTAAACTAAGGTAAACTCTTTCTCCCCCTCTCCCATCCCTGGTGGAGGGGTAAGGGGTGAAGTAAAGGGTAGGAGGATAAGAGTAGGGCCACAAAGGGGGAAACTATGATGTAGGTTCTGCCAATGATAGTTTCTCATTTTAGGTGGAGGGTGGGGCAGAGTCTAGCTGATTTACGTGATTGGTGGGAAGAGGGATACAGGTGGAGCCATAGAATTTCTAGGGCAACATACAGAGTCTAAAAAATAGAACCAGAACAGAATATGAGGATCACTCAGCAGCAACTAAAATAAAATGGAATTATGATGCCAATGTTGGCATCCCCATATAAAACATGTTAAGTGTACTCACCCGCATTTTGACAAACATAACTTGTCCAGACATACATTCATTTAAGTATTCCTCTATTAATACATATTCACACGCGCGCATGCACGCACACACACACACACACACACACACACACACACACACAACACACACACACACACACACACACACACAAACGCACACGCACACGCACACACACAACCTGTTCAAATTCCACACAGACACACTTAAAACTTACATAAGTATACTCATGCAAATGCCTACTAATACATGCTCTTGTACATCTTCCACAGAAGCACATACACAAATATATATAATACATACATACATATACAAAAGACCCATACATATAGATATACCAATATAAACATACACACAAAATTATTACATCTTGTATATTTATTACCTTCACTTTTACAAGGAACTCCTTTTCCTGCAAATCAAGATCTGGTCCAGTGATCGGCTTGGCAGGAAGCGTCAGAGCTTTCTCAGGAACAATGATTCCAGCCTTGCGGAAGGCAACTCGTACATGCCACGGTTCCACTTGCCACGGATGATTCATGTTCATGCTCAGGGAAATCACACGCGTAGAAAGTTGCTCTGCAGTCTGTTAAGTGTGGAGAGTTGTAAGGTTATAAATAAATGAAAAAGATTTATTATATTGAGATAAAGATGCCATATTGATCTGACAAATAATTCTTCTCTGATCACTAGTCAGTTACAAAATCAAAATAAATTGTTATTAACCTACAAAGGATAAAATATGGGAAATATTGTTTTATTGCTTTGATTAGCAGTTCCCCCAAAAAGGATCTCAAATTCCATAACAAATTTAGGTGTTGATGGCCCAATATTCTAAGGGATAAGTACTATTCTCCCTGGACCAAAATCCTTCTGGCTTCAGGTGGGAGGTCACCTAGGACACATGTGAGATAAAAATGACCCGCCTCAGGTAATTAGAAAATGGGAAACTCCTGCTTATCTCCATGACACTGACAGGGGAGTCCCCTTGTCCAAAGGGTTAAGGTATAGGTGACAAATAGCAAAACTTGGCAGTTGTCCAAAAAAATTTAATGATCAATGTATTAACCCAACGTTGCCGGGAAAATTCTGTGTCCATTTTAGAATCTTTTCTGAAATGTCTCTACACCATAGATGGCTCTGCAAGGAGTCAAATTAGTAAACCTTCTGATTTTGCCTGATTTCACCTTTCCTTGAATTTGTGGAAAAAATATTTTTTTACTAATGCTATCAATATCAATGGTGTTATTTTTATTATAGACATTATGATTACTATAATGTCATTGGCATTAGTAATGGCAATATAAGATAACAAAATATTTATGAAAATCAAGGAAAAGGGTAACAGGGGAGACAAGCAGTGGACATAATTGGCTCATTAGTGACTTACAAGTGGAGCCATCTATGTGTAAAAAGAATTAATAAAGTAAACTCACAGTGGGTATGGCATGTACATACATGCCATGCTCGTCGGTGTTGGGTTAAATATCACTGACTGCAACCCCCTACCCACCAAAATATGATGTAAAGGGGAGGGGGATCAGAGGGTATGCAATTTATAAGAAGTCAGAATTCTCAGCTAAAGTAATCACAGGGCAAAAGAGCCAATTATACTTAAAATTAATCTGAGAGATTATAGGTAGGTGGTCCTAATTCCTGTAAACAAATGAACTATGTCTTCTTTCTTTATGGAAAGTCAAAAAAGTATCAAAAGTATCAAAAATGTACTCAACTTACCCTTATAGCAAAAGGCGATGAGGGCTGGTCTTTAACCTCTGATTTCTTGATGAGATTGGAGTATTTTTCTAAGTTCTCTGGCGATGCATAAACAGCAAGGCCAGGTAAAAGCAGATGGTTTCTTGCTCGATGTAGTTTCACTTCTACAACATCTCCAACTGACCCTAAACCTGATGATGGGGAGCAGCAGCAATATATGTCATTTATGTTCTTAAGAAGCCATCAATGTAAATTTGGAAACACAGCAGTCCTCGTATTTTAGGAAGCATAAAACGCTTATTCTTTATAAATCTAAGATCAAAGAAACTTCAATGGTGCTAATCAACAAATTACATTACTGAAATTTAACTGCTTATGAGTGCACTATCTTAACCATTACATTGAACCTATGTAACTCTAATCATAGAAAACTAATAAAACAACCATCATTTTGAGATACTATTTGTATTTCATAATCAAGAACTATCCAATACAGGTCATACAAATATATGACATACGGCTGACTTACCCTCTACTGGTTTAGTCAATATGACCTTTAATGGATCCTTCTTCTTAACATTGGTATCCTCCACCATTTCATAAAGATAGTGACGTGCCTTAAAGGGGCGCATCTTTCCAGTTGTCTTGTGTAGCTCAATTTTCTTCTTGCGTTTAAGAATGAAAGTGGTCTGCCAAAGAGTACGTGAAAACAAGTTACAAACTTAGCATTACCAACCTCTCCTCCCAAAAAATAATAACAATACTATTCATTATACAATACTACTGCTACTATAGCATCCATTCCCAATATCTTTATGACTCCTAGTGCAGATATGTGTCACGTAATGTCCATGATTGGTTTTGTGAAATGGTATGATAGGCATATTGGACACTGAACAGAAATCTATCATATAACTATGAGATACTGAAGAATACCTGTAGACTAATAACAAATAAAAATACAGAATTTTCTGCGTCTGGAAATCACAATGCATTTTATGGTAGCTAAAACTTTTAAAAGAAGTCAAACAATTACATACACTAACTAACTGTGTATTGTCTTTCAAAAACAAACTTTTTAGTATTCTTAATAAATGCAGATAAAAATTAAGATTAGAATGTTACAACTTGCCCTGAACATGAAGCAAAGTATAACAGGTACTATGAAATGTTTGTTATAATAAGCAGTAAGAATAGTTATTCTGATATTTCACTGTTATGCCACACTTCAAAATCAGATGCATCCCAAAATAATCCTGTAACAATCATTTAATTATCAGGCAATGTTCTGTTTAACATTATGTTCACTTGATGTTAACACATCAGATCTCTTTTTGCAATAAATTCTTTTTGTAAGACAGCCATGGCATTCACACCACACAGTATAATCCATGCAAAGCAGAAAAAATCACACTGAAGTCAACTCATGTTCAACCAATTTCAGACTATGAAAAAGTAATAATATTCAGATTTTACCCTGGCTTGAATAAAATACCCAGCTGGGATTACTGCTTCCATCTCTTGAACAGGTAAGGTCCTGGCTGCAACGCGTGACAAAGCGGACCCTGTGCTGTGCAAGTGCAGCTGTGCCAGGCCCTGAGCTAAGGAGCGCAACATCTGAAAGACATTATTTTAGGAATGAGGTCAGGGCTTACTTGTATAACCTTGGGCTTCCTTCTGTTAGCAAAGTCATTACTTATGAGGAGTTTAGGCTTTATTTGGGATGCACTAAAATCCTGATTGGTCATCTACTAAAACTTCTTCCTAGAATATATATGGTGATGGCCTTTACTGGAGCACCAACAAGCATGGTCATGGCCTGTGGATTTACCACCTTCATTACAGCTCACATGGGACCTCTATATAAACCTTATATAAAAAGGGTTAAAGGTGTATAACTTCTTAGAAACTCATGTGAGGGTTTATTTATCTGATATTAACGTAATTTCTCGATGTTCTGAAATTAACTATAAATGGACTGTGTATTTCCCATGAATGGCATTGACAACACACAGCACTTTTCACGTGTCCGATCTTACATGTCCAAGCTTCCAAGACCACAAATACCATATCTAAATAACTAAACCTTTCAATTCTAAAACAGGGAATTTAAGCCGCGTTCAGAACTCGCTGCAGAAGTGAGACAATTCGAACAAAATACCTTTAAATATTACAAACCCTGACTTTGAGAGAAGCAATTCACATCTCGAGTGAAGCCACTAAAGGAATTATATATATATATATATATATATATATATATATATATATATATATATATATATATATATATATATATATATATTATATATATAATTCCTTACGAACAATACAGACAATAATCCCATGTTAGTTGGTTGGAAACTTTATGGCCTTATTTTGTTGCTGTTGATGGCCATTTTCATGTTATTTCTTTCTTTCTTCTTTTTTATAGGGTTTTAGACTATATTATTGTCTATATCACTAAACATTCATAGTGTGTGTTTTGTGTAATAAAAACACCCGTATAATAATGAAATATACAGACTTAAATATACATCAGACTACCTGAAATATACAAGTTCTCTTTAGAGCTCTCAAAAAGCATAAATGGTACACGACTTACCTTTTAATTAACTGCAACTTCGTAAAATAAGAAGAAAAAACGCTATAAATCTGAGACAAAACCCAATGG
>NC_051425.1:13807882-13830879 GCF_015228065.2 Penaeus monodon | reverse complement strand
AAAAAAAAGGGCCTTTAGTTAAAAAGGGTGTTTTAGTGAATGTTGTATTTTTTTTTATTTTTGTATATGGACGCTGCTCGATGTAAATAGAGATTCATACAATTTATTTTGTTTTATTTGTATATTTTCTTCAATTTCACCCAAAATTTTCTCTTCAGATTTGAAAATGTTTGCACCATATGAAAATAGCGAATGAAAATATAAGCTCGCTGTAATGTAGTATAATCTATATAATAGTAGAAGAGGATATAGAATTTGATTATTATCCTTATTCTTGATGGGCCCCTTTGATGTTTGTATGAAAGCGATCTTGTGGATCTATGAAAACAGCAATTTATCTAATTGATAAATTGCCATAAAAAAACACTTACTGAAAATGAGATCACATAACTATTTAATATGAAGGGAAATTTTCATAACCACAGTTTTATTCATTCATAAATGTTTCTTACTTGAATTGGTTGTTGAATTACTAACAACCGGTATTTTGATTATGTATAGGGGTATTGTCGTGGCTTGGTATGTATTAGTGCATTTTACCTTTGTCTGCAATGAGAGGCTTGATTCCAGTTGCCAGTAATGATATTAAAGTGAATTAATAGATTACATAAGTTTGTACTATGTTTGCAGGTTGTAAATGGATATTAGGATAACTTCACATAGTGTGATTGTGTCTTGTGAATTAAACGTCATTACTTTGAAATTATTATTTTAAAATCATATGTGGACCTGTCTCGGAGGAAGAAATTTAACAAATGTTTAGGGTGCAACTGTAATCTAATGAAGCTTCTCAGGCACTTTCTCTCATAATATCCACATCGGAACCTTAGCCAAATGGACAGCAGTTGTTTCCCCATACACCACCGAAGTCAATGCACACTCCTTCATGCATTACATAGCTTGCCAGTTTCTTCAATCAATCTTGTATCTGATCAGGTGTTAGTTGCAGTTAGATTTATCCAGTGGCGTAATTCAAGAGCCAGGATCAAAACCTCGGGTTCATCCTGAGGAAAGAATTAGATAACAGCGTTGTATAAATATGAAGAGAGAGTGTGGCAAGATTATTCATTGCATGATTACTCAGGAGTTATAACATTACCTCTACAGCTTTTGGGGAAGAGGAAAGATCATGAGTTCAGACCTGTTATATCTACCTACTAATACACAATACAACATAACAAAATGGTTTTAAAAAGAAATAAGTAGTTAATTTCTTGTATATACTGGTAAAGGAAGAAGTTGAAATAGACTTTAAAGAACTATCACTAACCAAGCGATTGCGGCTCGCTTTAGATGATTGACCAGCTATCAGAGCATTGCGAACAACTCTGCCAGTGAGTGCCATGTGAAGTACTGCAGTCCGCTCTATCAGGAAGAATAGAAAATAAGTTATCATAATAGAAGCAATGAAGAAACAGAGGCTCGTCACATGGTGTCCTTCATCATGTAGGGATTATATGCAATTTGTGCTGATACTTGGTTAGTTGCTGTACATCAGAGTTGTAAACTGAGGCAAGGTGAATACTGATTACCTAATAGCTTATATCTGATTATTAAGCTTTCAGAAAACAAAGTTTCTTCTTCTTTTTGAATAAAGAAAGAAAATATATGATAATCCAATGTCACATGCATGTTGCCTTACCAGTAGGAGAAAGGGACTGGAAAAGTCTTGTCTGAGGAGAGTCCTTGACTGGGAAGGGGAAAGGTGCTGCACTGGCCACCCCTATCCCCACTGCCACCAACACTACTGCTACCTGCACATTGGGCTTCATCTGAGGAAGGAAAATCATTGAGATAAAGTAAAAAATGAAAAAGGGTGAACATACTTATCTATTAAGTGCATCTCTCTGCTTGTCTTGTTCTTGAGCCATATACAAAATATAGAAATCTTATAAAGATATAATACTACTTTAATACTACTTTAGAAGAATAAATATCAGAGATTTCAAATGGGTAAGATGAAAAAGCTAAAAATATATAAATACAGTATATAATGCAGTGACAAGTAAAACAATATAAATAGATGACAGGTGTTGAGTCATATTACATTCACATTGTAATATAAAAATAGATAATTGACGTGGACAAGGTGATAAATGATTTAATATATATCTAAATTATCTGGCAGAAGAGCACTACAAACTGACAATATGTATGCTGAAGCTCAAAAATGTATAGTACTTTCATATAACTGCTTGATAGATAGATAGATAGATAAAAAACTAAAACAACAACAATATGGTTAAGGATGTTATCAATGAAATATTTATGGTAAACTGAAACTTGCCAGACTTACCTTAATGTTGCAATCAGAGGAACATAACAAAGTGCATTAACTGATCAGTTGTTCACAAGTCTTAGGTATTGAATGTGTTGACATAATATTACTGCCAGTGATAAACACACGTGGATTGTTGTTCTGCTGCTGGTGTGTTATACCTGTGTTTTTTGCTTTGGTGATAAGGACTGTGTATGTGTTGGGAGAGAAGGCTTTTACGTGGGCGTATATGTGTGTGGGTGGGCGTGTGTGCTTGTGAGTGCATGCTTGTTGCAAAAACATGTAGCAAATCATATGTAAAAAAATATAAATCATTGTGGAAACAGAGATCCAGAAGATAAATGTGCATTGCCAAAAAGACAGTATATTCTCAGATATGTGACTATTTACACAACTTAGCCACTTCCCTTCCCCATTACATAAAAAAAGGAATATCATCATCCACGAACAAAGTCTTAGTTAAAAAAAAAGGGTATATCATCCATGAACAAGGTCTTTCTGCTTAATGAGTCATATGCAGAAGACCGGAAACTTTTACTTCCTCTGATGTATATCTTATCTCTATTTCTTTCGTCACGTTTCTTTTATTGCTTAATATCATGGGATTATTACGTGCGTACCTTTCGGACTTGATAAGGACAATCTGTATTATCAGTGGACTTCCAGCTTACAAATTATGCGAATGTGTGATGACAATGATTATTGTTATTATTATTGTTGTTGTTGTTATTATTGTCAATGTTATTATTTTTATTATTGCTATTATCATTACATTAAACATTAAATATTCATACTGTTATCATCTTCATCATTATTCTTATTATCATTATCATTACTATTATCTTTATCATCATCGTCATTATTTCTTTATTACTATTACTGTTATTATTATTATTATTATTATTATTATTATTATTATTATTATTATTATTAACTGTTTTATAATGATTATGGTTGTTGTTATAACCATTGTTATTATTATCATTATTATTAGTAGTAGTATTAGTAGTAATAGTATATTTATCATTAACATTATCATCATTATAATATACATCACGGATATTACTATTATCATTTAATTAATAGTTTCCTTTATAATACGGATACTATAATAATAACTAGACAAAAAACAAAGTAAACCGGTAATGAACATTTTCTTAAAACTTACGAAAGGTGTACTTACAGCTATTAGATTTCCAGACAACGCAATATAAGTCGAAATCACTACAGTCTCAGTGAAAATAACCTTTATATAGTGGGTGAATATCTCTGAGTAGGGGAGGGGGGAGGGGGAGGGGAAGAGGGTGAAATAGTCACCTGTTTTGGCTCCCAGAACTCCATCGCCAGTCGTAGTTGCAAATGTTATGACTCGCAGTAGGTCAGATCAGTCAGTCTGTCTCTGTCTGACCGTCTTTCTTTCTCTCTCTCTCTCTCTCTCTCTGTCTCCTCTCTCTCTCTCTCTCTCTCTCCTCTCTCTCTCTCTTCTCTCTCTCTCTCTCCTCTCTCTCTCCTCTCTCTCTCTCTCTCTCTCTCTCTCTCACCTCTTTCTCCTCTCTCTCACCTCTTTCTCCTCCCTCCTTGTCTCTCTCCCTCCCTTCCCTATTCTGCTCCCTCCCCCTTTCCCGTACCATCCGCGCACCATCTAAATACGTAGGAATGTGCATGGAGGGTACTTAGTAGTTGGTACGAGGATGGTACGCCGTTAGCACGTCATCTGTTCTGTTCTCGTCTTTGTCGGCGAATTTATCAAAGGGTAAGTTAACGCCGATGTCACATTGTGTTTACCCGACGTCAGAAACACACATGTATGTTTATTGTTCTGTATGCTAATCAGATGTTGTAACTCCCCCCCCTCCCCCCAGAGACACCGTTTTTCCTGTGAAGTTGGTATCTGTTATGTGGTATTTAATTGTTTTTCATTTATTTATTTTTATTTAATGTTTATTTTATTTTATTTATTTATTTTATTTAAATTATCGAAATTATCATATGCGTCACTGTCGAAATTTTCGAAATATGTTCTCATGTAAATGATTCTGTTTTGTCGATACGGAAGTTTATGTAGTATGTAATTCAGGTACAGTGAATTGTATATAGAGACAGTTTGGCAGGTTTATATATATTATATAATAGATATATATATAATATATATATAAAATATATAATATTATATATATTATGTGTGTGTGTGTGTGTGTGGTGTGGTGTGTGTGTGTGGGTGGGGTGTGTGGTGGGGTGTATGTGTTTATAGAAATGGTATATTTTTTGTAAAATTTATGTATTTTCACACACACACAACAACAAACACACACACACACACACACACCACACACACATATATATATTATTATTATTATATATATATATATGATTATATATATATATATATGTTTTTTTTTTTTTTTTTTTTTTTTTTTTTTTTTTTTTTTTTTTTGAGAGGCGAAAGTAGACTTGAAAACGATATAATCAACAAAATCTATAAATCAAGAAAGCTTTTCTGTAACTACAGACGGCTGAAAACGGAGATCAATGAAAGACATAACTTTACACAATGGGAAGGGAAATGTGTGAAACCCTTTCAGGAGAAATTTCAGTCTTTGTCAATCAGAAATATCGAAAATATAACCTCAGAAAGAATGGGAAAAAAAAACCCTCTAAAACAGGGTAGACAGAATTTTGTTTCTAACTTGATTCTTAGGAATGTGTCGAAAAAGTACGCATGCCTTAAACTATTAATATTTCGGAATTTAGTGAGACTAAGGAAGCTACGAAAAACTTAGAAACTCGAAACTCGCCAAATGTACCCCTTTATGGGAAGAGTGGCGACATAGACTGGTTCGTAATCAGTTTTAACGGGGTAAGTTTCTGGAAATAAATTAGGGAACAGTGATTGAAGTGCTTGGAAAACACAATATGATATAAATAAGCAATAAGCTTTTAGGGAGGGTAGATCATTTGTATAATAAAAATATATATATTTCTAAAAAATTACAAGACAAAAATCTTTGGATGGATTTTGTATACATAGGCCTACAGAAGGCGGTTGGTAAGGCATCACACATGAGACTATATAGAAAATTTGAACACCTAGGTGGAGTTTTAAACGCCTCGAATGAATCAATGAAGAAAGGCTTCCTGGCACGAAAAAATAAGAGCACAGGATTTACAGGGAAGCACTTACACGGAGACGAGGAACTAAAGAGACGAGAATCTGTCTTGGCGCCATTTATTTTCATCGATGGGTTTATGGTCAAAACACTCAAATACACACACAACCATGGATTAAATATATGATATATATAATATATATATAATATATATATAATTATATATAAATATATAATATGCATATTATAAAATATATAATATAATTATATATATATTTTATATATATATAATATATAATTATATATGTATGTTGTGTGTGTGTGTGTGTGTGTGTGGTGTGTGTGTGTGTGTGTGGTTGCAATGCATTCACTATAGATTTACTTGTTTTCGGTTAAACATAAATATCATTCATATTTAGATGTGACAAACCTTCCCAGTCACCATAAGCAGCGTTTGGGGAAAAGGAGGCTTGTCTCCAACCAATAAGCTAGTCTTTGGGGAGGTTTTCGGAAATATGGAGATAAGGCTCGTGTTCTTATGGTGTCTGGTTGGGTTTGTGTGAGTTTAATTTTTTTCGTCTGTTTGTGTGTCTGGTTTGACTCGTCTTGTTTTCTCTCTTTTTTTTTACTGCTTATTTAACGTCACTCTCTCTCTCTCTCTCTCTCTCTCTCTCTCCCCCTCTCTCTATATATATATATATATATATATATAAATATAAAATATAACAACACCAACACACATATATGCACATACATATAATACATACACAACCCCACACACACACCCCACACACACAAAACATATATAATATATTATATATGTATATGTGTGTGTGTTGTGTTTTGTGTGTGTGTGTGGGGTGTGTGTGTGTGTGTGTGTGTGTATTATATATATATATAATATATATATAATATATATATATATTATAATATTTGTTGTGTGTGTGTTGTGTGTGTGTGTGTGTGTGTGTGTGTGTGTGTTGGGTGTGGTGTGTGTGTGTTGGGGTTGTGGTGTGTGTGTGTGTGTATGTGTATGTGTGTGTGTGTGACATACATTACATACACGTAATATATAGATATATGTTTTACTAGCATCATCATATATCATATGTATTTGCGTATATACAGTATATATGTAGGGATACATGTATGTTTTATATATGTACTTTGTTTCTTCGGAAATTTAAGGAAGAGCTCTCCCTATGAGTGGCACATGCTAGGTCCATTTTGGGAATCCTCCACGATAATATATATATATTTTATATATATATATATATAATATAGTATATATATATTATATATACATATATAGTATATGTATATAATATATATAACATATATATGTATATATATATATTTTATATATATATTATATATATAAATGTAATTTTATTAAAACATATATATATTATAGTTTATATTGATAATAATAATAATAATAATAATAATAATAATAATAATAATGATAAAAGTTATTATAATAGTAATAACTGATAAATATAAATTTATAATTAATAATAGTAATAGTACTAATAGTACTAATAATATTTTTAATTTATCATCGTCGTTGTGTTATCATTACCATCATCATCGATTATTAAAATCTTCTAATACCATACGAGTGTCAGTACTATTGTAGTATTGTGAAAGGTGCTTCTTACTTTAGATTATATTGCTGTGTGATTTTTATATTATTAAAACAATTTCATTTTATTAGTTACATAAGCCCATTCACGTATTTGGTCATGATTTGTCTTTACTGTAGTTAAAAAATTCAATTCAAATACATTTTAAATGATAATTGTATAGTACATTTGATCTTATTATCATATCCACATCCTTTCAAATATAGAAATAATTTTGCAGTCAGTAACAGTTATTTAGTCAATTTTCAACTCATGTCTTGTTTCGCCTCTCTCATTCGCTGCTAACAAATAGTTTTTAATTATTAGCTTTTGACGGGGAATTCCGTGCAGGTGTTCGAACACTCTCGATCCTTCGTCCGCATTGAATGACGCAAACTTTCGCCATCTAGGGGAAAAAATATGATAAATTTGTGGTTTTTACTAGATAAAAAAAGGGCCGTAAAGTAATATATGATAATTATTAAATTTTATTGAAAAAACAGACTTTGGATATTTCGCAACACTTCTATAGAGAATTTGTAACACAATCGAATTTTTTTAATGAACATTACCATTTTTCTTGATATATATCAAAAGGCTTATGAATAAAGAAATTTCACCTTCTGGACAAACACACGATACTCTTACACTTTTAAAAGCATCTTTAACCGAGAAAATCCCCCTTGCAACAGACGTCGACTGCACGAATCCGAACGGTCCTTGTTTACATTCTTGAAGTGATGGTGGCTCTGGCGGCGCGTGATCAGCCGTGCCCATTTTGCTGACCTGCAAAGTACTCCGAGTCTCGGTCCTCGGTCTGGGGACTCCTGCTGACCTTTGGGGCAGTCCGAGTTTGAGCTGCAGGCGTGCTGAGGCGCTGAGGATCTACAGCTTGGTCGTGGTGGTGCTGCAAGTGGCGCTGCAGTTCGTGTTCCGGAGGGCCTCGGCGTTTCACCCGGGAGGAGGAGGCAGCGGCGAAGGACACATTACTGCGGGATTCGGCAAGGGGGAAAGGGCCAGGAATAAGGCCGGGAAGGTCGGTAGATGCGATACGGAGTTAAGTAGGGCAATGGGAGGTTAGTGGGTTGTGGGTAACAACAAGCTAGAAGTAGAAGTACTGGTAAGGATTTCCAGAAAGTCACATGATGAATTCTGTGTAAAAGAGGATAAGGGGAGAATTAAGGCAATTGATGGCTTTTATGATTGGTTGCAAGTGAGGGAACTATATAGGGTAATTTTTAGAATAGGTCTGCATATCACTACCCATTAAATTAGTATCAGTAGAGTCATATGAATGTTTATTAATCAGATAAGCAGAAATAGTAAATAAGGTAATTCTTTACAGTATGGATGTACTTGCCAGAGACCAAGTCCCCAGCTCCACATCACAAAATTTGTTCTTGATTTAAGTTGCCGTGACTGGGTGTTCCCTTAGGGCACTACCTGAGAGGATGGTGATAGGGGGCTTTCCTAACCTAACACCTAAGCTAACCTAGGAAATATTGTCTTCACCTCAGTATGCATGGGCAAGAGGAGCTGAAACTCGGAAGCTTTCAATTGACCTTGGGCTGTGTTGCACTTTCTACAATCTTTTTCTTTTATGGCATTATCATTGTGGCATTATCATTTGTGGCATTATCATTTGTGTATGCAAACTATTCTTGTACAAATGACTGCAACTTTTAGTCCTCTACAAGAATATCATCTTCATTTGCTCTTCATTAGTGTGTCCATACCGTAAAGATTAACCGGCAATAGAAAAACATAAAAACATTATGAACATCCAATAACTCCTTAACTTGCCAATAACTCGGAACTGAGCATATGATGAGATATGCTTACCTTATGGTGCCTTCACTACAGCTAGGTTATGACATCACTCTCTAGTGTGTCACTGATGCCTGTCAGGGCTCTGTCTTGCCGGTCAGATATGTTGGGGATCTCGTATTCCAGGGGATTGGAATGACAAAAATACATAAGTGCTATATAATCTAAGCCTGCCATTTCCTCACAATTTCTCATGCCCTCTCCACTATCAGGTGTGGAGTGATTCTAGAAAATTACCAAAAATACCTTACTAATTTGCAATTCCAAGTGGATTTGTTGTTCTTCAGAATTTTCTGAGAATTTTTCTGTTGATTCTATGTACTATGTACAGCTGGCCAAATAAATTTGCAGGTTATCAAATGGGGATTTTATCTGTAATTCTAGTGCTTGCACTGTAAACGCTGATATTACAAAACAATCATAAAGAAGTCTAACCAAACATTTTCACTTATTTCTAATATTTGAAATGAAATGTGTAAGAAAGTATATGAAGAGAACAGACATTCCCATTTTCAATTCCTAATGAATGTTAATTCCCATGTATAGCTTACAGCCTACTCTCACTAAAGATATATGCTTCCATTGACCTAGAAATTTATTTAAAAATTATATAAAAATGTTAAGTAGAAAAAAAAAATATATAAATAAATCCATGATGTAACGATCTATTGCTAGATTTGCTTTTCCCTTTGTAAATCATTTATAAATGATACCATTTTGACTTGATAATTTACTCATCAGAAGAAAAAAAACATATCCATGCATGGTTACTTTTTCTCTCTTGTTCAGGTTTGAAGCAAATGTGTATCTTATATAATCAAGTTATATGTTACTTAGGGGATTGTCAGCATTTGGAAGAAAACTACTGATATTCTCCCACCGAGACAAGCAAGTGCAAGGAAACATGATATGATACTTTCCATCAAAAGGTTCACCATTTAAAAAATGATAAATACTACTGAGAAGTTGAATTACCAAATAGTGGATCTGGTATAATTGTCTGGTATTATCTTTCCCTTCCTGCCATTACAGTTATGCATCAATAACTTTTAGGATTGATTAGAGTTGCAACTAACTGATGGACATGTAAAACCTCATGAAAGGATATATGTTGCACAACCGTTCCATCACTGAACATGGAGAACAGTAAATATGTAAGGAACATTTGTTTTGCTCTTCAGACAAAAGAACAACAGGTTAATGTTAGTAAACTTGTAAATTAATGTTATGGGAAGGAAAGAGGAAGTTTTAGGCAATCATATTGTATATTTATTCATTTTTATACTCATTTTAGGAATCTATTTATACATAATAATTTTATTTCATTTTATCTTTTAGGGAGTATTCTTTCAGTCTTTAAGTGGTATATATAGGGTATAGTTTCAGTTTTCCACAGCCATATAGAACAATGTAAATTTTGTCTGTAATGGACAGAAGACTGAAAATAAAATGTCTTTCATATATGGTATTTTCTTTGCATGTTGATAATAAGAAGTTATTCAAATGTAATAATTTGGTATAAATGTATGGGAACATATAATGACAACATCAAAAAGAAGGGGGCAGGGGGAATGCTAACTAATATATGAAATAATCTGCCATAGAACGTCAGAAACTTGCTGTGTGGAGAGCAAGTTCATGGCAATCAGGTAGAGGTCCATGTGCAGTGCCCCTGATAGGGAAATATGGTGATTTGATGGAGGTCTAGGGGCAGAGCCTCCAGGTTAGGAAGAAGGTATTTGGTTCATACAGGGATGTTTATGGATTTCACAGAAGTGGCTGAAGTAATGGGGACTTGCCATCAGAGGGGTGCAGGCACTTCGTAAATAGTTACCAAAACTCATTTATATCATTTGTGATGGTAAATAACCACAGTTTCACACATTTAAATGTCCATAATTGAAACAAGGAATAATAATTGCAAGATTGGATGGCTATGTGAGACTAAAAACTTGTCATATATAGTTACATCAGGGCATTAGCATTTGTCACAACTGCGAGATTACTCTGCACCTTCGCCGATGTTTACCTCACTCTGTGAGGCTGGGATTAAGTCCTTTCCGATTGGCCGTACGCCTCGTGGGGAACGAGGGTATCTAGCCTATACATCGGGCGGCACATAAAAGGAGCACAGCAAAAAATTCAGCAGTTGTCCCGTGACTTTTGACTTGTGTGCTCCCTTCCGCCCTGTGACCTCGCATGCTCTCTGGATTCTCACTCTCTCCCCCACGCTCCTGATTGTACATATTTGCTTATGTATATGTATAGTGTAATTTAGTGCCTTTATCAGTAAACCTTCCTGTATGTTTCCTCTGGTGTTTTTCCGTTGACCTTGACTGTTCTGATTCCTTTGTCTTTTTATAAAGTTGAACCCTGACATTGGCATATTGATCATTCCTACCTCTGCCCCTATTGGTGCTATGCTGATGGCAAACCATCCTTTCATGAATATTCTAGCAGGATAAAACTTGGACTGGCTCCTTATTTTATGGTACACCTCTTGGATATATCATCTGTGTATACTGTACGACAACCAATACAGCAAATGCATACATGTATTCAATTTACTAGGTCCATACTGCACAAATTATCAAACTTTATTAAATAATAAGCACCATGACAAGAGCAGTTTTCGATGGTCATTGTCTGTAGAGGAATTGAATATCCAGAACTTTCTGATTTATGATTGTTTCTTATCCAAAAAAAGGCATATGTGGTAAAATAAAAACACTTAAGTCAATTTTTTATCAGTAAAGGATGAAGGTTGAGAGTATTTTGCTTTTACATTAGTTATGTAATGATTTATTGTCAGTTACACTGGAAATATAGGTGGAACGTGCCTTAGATTATTGGAGAGGGAAACTGTATGATTTTTTTTGCTATATGTTATTTGTTTTTGTTATTCTATATTAGAAAATTGTTAAATAAATTATCTTAAAATTGGAAAATTAAATTCAAGAAAATAGTGAAAAATATATAGATTTTTAAGGCAGTTCAAAAACAATATTTTGAAGACTCTTCAGCCCACCCAATAGTTTTTGCATTCAACCTATGAATTCTTTGGTCAAGTTAGAGTTAGGAATCATTTACTGCAATAGAGAAAGATATACAGGTACTTTATGTGAAAGGGAAACAGAGATATTTAGTTTCTTATTTTAAAAATATACAGTATGTATCTGTAAAGACTAATCTGACTGAAAACTGGTAATTATTTTTTGGGTGCTGGGGAAGCAAAATGCAAGACCCCCTTCTAAATTCTCACTGAGTCCAATTACCCTCCAAGAGCTTTGTGGCGAGCCATTCCTGTCCTTCCAGTCTTCAGCCAAAGTTCTCAAAATTCCCATCACCCCCGCCCTTACCCAGTATTTTCCATAAGGCATGTTCACGTCACCTGCCCCACAAAACAAATTTTTCTTGATGTGATGGTCATGTCATCCAGATCATAGGGGTTAAGGTTAGCAAAGATTCTCAACAAACATTCTGACAAAATAAAGCTGGGACTGGTTCCTTATTTGATGATAAATTCCTAAATATATCAGTGTATATCCCACAAACTCAATGTATTTCCCATCTGACACCTACCTATACAACAATTCACATATCTTTATGATACAAAAAATGGCTCTGAATTACCTTGAAAAGTTGGAGTATGTAATGCCCGATAAGAAACATGAAATGGTCCTTGCATGTTGAGTTAAGGGTAGTGGTCATTGGTTTAATGTACAGGAATTGTTTTCTCCAATATGCTTCTAGACAGTACTTGTCATTTAAATGAACATAAACAATGATGGATGAAGACCAAAAGAGGCCACCGCGACTGTCATGTCTTAGTATCAAATAGCTTTATAAAATTTCAGTTTGTGCAGGAAATATCGTAGAGGAAAGTTGTCTGACATTTCATCAATTTATCAGTAAAATATTCTTTACATCACATAAATAACATTGTTTTACACTTCAAATGTAATCTAGATAAAGAACAATACATAACATTGGGGATTCTCTTACACTTTTTTCTTGTTTCAGCTTGTTGATTTCTTCTTGGTGGTGATTCTCAGCATCTTCAGTGTATGCCTCACACACATTGTAACTGTGCTGTACGGAGCATATTTGATTGAGTAAGTATTTTTGTAATTCTTTATTCAGAATAGTGTAAATTTCACTATTTCTAGAAATTTGGATTGTGTTGTTTTCCATTTTGTAGAGCATTAATAGTAGTGTTGGTTTTGCACAAATATGTAGTTATTCTATGGGTAGGTTTATAGAAATTGTTTCTTGGCCCAAACACAAAAAAGACATTGATGTGTTGTCATTGAATATCTATAATGAGAAACTTGTTAGCGATATGCAAAATATGTAATACAAGATGATTTTCATTAATCTGTCTGCCTGTAATTCATTCCTCTGGAAATCTGGCACTAGTTCAGAATTTTGGGCCAGGCACTTGCAAACATGTAACTTCAGTTAAATGTATATTTTCCCAGAAAATCAATATTTTTATGTTGATGTCTCATAAACAGGTTGCATCACTGTTGCAGAAAGGGCATTATTATGCTGTGTTTATTTTGATATTATCTTTTTGTTCTTTGCTAATATCCTGAAATTGGTTTGTTTCTATGCCTGCCCTGAAGCACTGATTGCATATGGCAGATGGCAGGTATCTGCTCCATGCACATTGATGCACAGAGAACTACATACTTTTTGGTCAAGAATGAATGGAGTGTATTTTTAACCCCATTTCTGAAGGATCATATATGTACGTGTCAAAATTTTAGAGAAATGGAAAATGTCTGGTTTCCCTGCTTCTAATTTTTCACTTGAGTGGCTGCCAGTACAAAGTGCCCAACTTGGGTTTGGCATGGCAGAAGGCAGTCCCCAGTTGCTTGATATTTCACTGGACTTTTGTTCACTATTTATTTTTTGTTCCTTTCTATCTTTGTGTGACATTTTAGTGGTTTGGTGAGGGAGATTGCTGTTATTTTGAGGTTATTCTTCTTTGTTGAGGCATTTCGTTGATTTGCCACTTGACAAGCCTATTGATGCTGTTTGACTTGTATTCATTGTTTTTCCAATTTTATAATTTTTGTTGACTCATTTGCTTTTTTATTTTACAGGAATATTGAGGAGACGTTCACATTCAGCATACTAGTTGCATCTCTAGCATTTGTCAGACCCCTTGTAACCCTTGGCCCTGGTGGCTCTTGGTGTTATTATTGAAAGGTTAGTATACAGTTTCTTGGTGCTCCTCTGGTACTTTTTTCTTCAATGATAATTATATTGTGCTGTGTTTAACATAATGGTAGAAAAAACACACTGAACGTCAACTAGGTTTATTGCAAAGTGAGAATCGCTATCCAAAAAGCAAATTTTTGTATGGTGGCTTCTTCTGTCATATTTTTCTGTAAATTATCTGGTTTGTCACAGTTGGGATACATATTTCCTCCTTCTGAAGGCTTATCTGTATGTGTTACTAATGATTAGTGTTTTGTGTAATGTATGATTTTTACTGTTTTCCAATTTTTCATAGTTACTGTTTTTTTAATAGCATATCATAGCTTGAATTAATTTTTCTGCATTACTATATTATTGCCACTTAATACTGCCAACTTATTTATATGAAATGGAGTTCACACTCTTTATATAAAATGTGAGGTATCATTTATCTGTGCAAATATCAAACACAATTTACATGCATGATTTAAAAATGGGGAAAATGCATTTACAGAGCAGTTTTGAGGAAGAACCTGTACTCCAGAGTCTCACCGCAGTCGTGGGAGCTTGGTTTGGTGCTTTGCCTATTCCGCTGGACTGGGACACACCTTGGCAGGTCTGTGGTTTCTGAGGTTTTTGGGCATTACTGCAGTGTTCAGGTTGTGGCAGCTTTCACTTTAGTTGTAGATATATCAGGTACTTTGGTTATTAGCTTGAATATGCACTTGTCAAAATTATGTGAGGAAAATTTGAAAATATTATACTGGATTAGGGTAGGGAACTTTTGTTTTGTATTGCAAAAGAAAGTAAATAGATATTTTATAGAGGTAGAAGTTACTTGCAATACTCGAACAAATGTAGAAAATGTGAAGTGAGAAAGATAACTTTGCAAATGTGAGATGGGATGAACTTATTTGATTTATATTTTCATCAGAAAATACAGAGAAATGTCATTTACATCTGTTGCTCTGGAAGTTATTAATTTCATTTCTATCCTTCCTATTTCTATCATTTACCCATTCAACTAGACTAACTTAACCCATTGCCCCTGGATGACATGTAGGTCATGTCATGGTGGTTTCGTCATGGCTATGGATGACATGAACTTCCAGAAGACATTATGCAGTCATGTCACATGCCCTGGGCATGCCTGAGATAGAACAGGATGTATAATTCTCTGATTGGTTATTGTTATGTATAAAGAGGATATTTTGCATGTGAATCATCTGTTTTTTATCCTTGGAAGATATTACACACTAAAAATGTAGACTTTCTTGCTGCTGCTGTGAACCTGAAGTAATCTTCACTCCAGTTTACATGAGCAATCTCCTTGTGCAAGCCACTCATTTTGTCATATGGCACTCTGCTTGTGTGACTCTCTGAATTTAAACACACAAAAGGGAAGTACTGAATCCATGGGAGTAGCAGCCTTGTATATAATTGCATACAGTCTCATATTTCAAAAGAAGGAATACCACTCTTATTATAGTTGCATAAAATCTCTTATTCAAAAAGAAGGAATAGCAGTTCTTGTATGTAACTGCATACAATCCCTTATTTGAAAGAATAAGATTTTACAGAAATGAAAGAAATCCCATTTTATTCCTTGTAAAACATATTCCATCTTTTACATAGTGTAATAATACACCTAATTTACATAATCAGGCTACTACGGGTTTGATCTAGTTGCTAAAATGAAATTTGTGCATCATGGAATATGCAAAAACATTTAAATCATGTTTTCCCAAGGGTACCCAAATTTCCCCTGGAGGCAATGGGTTAATTGACCATTTATAATTCATGTATCCTTCCATGCCACAACTGTAGACTTTAGGAAGGGATTTACTTCTCTGTAAATTAACTGATATTTTTCATCACAGGTTTGGCCTTTGACTTGCTGCTTTGGGGCAGTAATTGGTGAAGTTGGAGCCTCGGTTACTTGCGTCTAAGATATACAAGGTGGTGGACTCAAGAAAGAAAAATAAGTCTACTTAAAAATTTTTTTCAGTCGGTTATTATCAGTTACTAGTAATTACAGTAATATCATAGGCATTGTTACACTTGAACTTATTTTTTTTTAAAAACTTCTTATTTACCAATTCATCACAGATTGTTAGTATGCGTAAAATCTTTTGATTCTTCTGAAAACCATTTCCCATGAACAGTGTGAGCAAGGATTGCCAAGAGCTAAAGTCACTGTAGACAACTGTTTCAATCAGTGGTACAGTGAAAAGTCCTGCGAGGAGTTCTGGACGACTCCACGTGTGAGCCAGTGTTCAAGCAGTACCAAAGCTGTGTCCAAGAAGCACGAAGAAACTGAAAATTAAAGATTCCCAAAACGAGGAAATTCCTTCGGAAGAAAAGCCGAAGGAATAGACACTTTGGGTTTTGCTCTTTTTCATTGGCAACAGGGGTTTAAACAAGTTAATATTGGTAAAATGGTTAAGTCCAATTCGCAAACCCTTTTCTAACTGGTATCGACGTTATGAACTGAACACAGCCTTGTACATGCTTAAACCCAAATGAAAAAATTGGCTATGAATGTTTTCTTTCTGTCAATATTTGGACTCATTACATACTCCTCTATGCATATCTCCCTCACTATACTTCAACAATGTTGGCTTTCTTTGGCATTATTGACTTTGGGGAAGGATCTTAAGTTAATTTTTTTTGGTTTATAGCATCAAAGTGTTGCTATGTTGTAAGATATTCCAAAAGAACCCTTTTTTTGTATTAGACTTTTGTATGGGGATTTGTGAATTTTTCTGCTTCCTTTGTGGAGTGTTGTGTTTTGTTTACTGTTTTTTTTTGCTGTTTTTAAAAAAATCAATAATTATACTTTACGCTGTTGTGGAAATTTTAGCTTTGTTTTTTTGATTTTTAAAGTAAACTCTTTGACAAGGCTTCTGAGCCCAAGGCAGTACAGGCCCTTAAGTGACGTGAGCAGGTCAGTCTATAAAAGGAATGAAAAAAAAGGTTGTTGTAAAAAACACATTAGAAAGTCCATTTTCTCTTGATTGGCCAGCAGTCAGTGATTCATATTTTGTTCCTTAAGAAATCTATTACAGAAAGTTTTTCTGGCTGAAGGCCCCGAGTAAACCCCATGGAAAGAGTTACGGAAATTCAAGAAAGAAGAGAGAAAAAGCTTCTTAGAAGAGTATGAAAAGAAGATTCTTAAAAAAACTGATGCAGAACAAGTCAAAGAAGCCAGGGAAAAGGGAAGGAAGCTATGTCCACTTGGTAATGGGATACAATCAAGTCATGAGGGCTTTTGGGGAAAAGAAATTGTTGCAGTCTTGGCCAAGAAAAAAAGTTCAGCCCGGATTTTGGTCAAAAAACCCTTTCCTTCCTTGGTGTGCTAACAAGGGTATACATTTATTGCACTTTATGGCCTTGACATAATTCTCCAGAGTGATGAGACCCTTGGCCTTAAACATCATTGTATGGTCATAGGACTAAGACCATCCGTGAAAGAGCCTTCCTGTAGGTTTAATCAGTTGTATGTTGAAATGTGTAACGCTGTTCAACTTGTTGAAAGGGGGACAGGAGGAAGAAGACGCTGGCAGTGGAAATGAAGTAGATGATTAAAGAAGATGAAAGAATGGAAACTGAGGACAAGGAAAATAAGGCCAATACTCCAGCTCATTATCCACTTACAGAAGAACAAATAGAGACGTATCACTTGAAGCGAAGTAACAAAAAGGAAAGGATATTTATTCCAGGACAGGGTGTAAGAGACCAGAAAACACAGGGAGTGAAACGTGAATCTGACTTCCTAAGTTTTGGTACCCTTGATGATGACCTTCTAACAGATACAAATGAACTGCAGCTAAGCCCTTTAGACCCAAAATAGAAAAGACAAAGAAAATTAGAGAGGAAAAGAAACCACCACAGGATTTACCTCCTCCACAAGAAATTGATTTTGATAACATGTTCCATATTGATGAAGAAGGAGATCAACAAAATCAACAGGAATCAGAGGACAATGTTCAAGTAAAAACTGAACCTGAAGATGTTATCAAAAAAGAAGTGATAGATGAATTAACAGAAGAAAATAAAAAGGAAGTTTTTTTGTAGAAAAAGGAAAAGATGAACCAAGAAAAAGAAAAAAAGGGAAAAATGGGTAAAAGAAAGGTGGAGAGCCCCAAGCATCATCCATATGTTTCTGCAAAGAAGAAGAGAATAAAGAATAATCCAAATAGAAAACAAAGTTGAACTTCAGAACTGAAGTGCAAAGATTAAGAGGTAATACAGACATATCCATGATACAAGACATATATTTAATTAAATTGGTTCAATGTAGTTAGAGAATTTTCACCTTTCTTATTTCATTTGGGCTTTCATGTGTGCCCAAAAGAGGGATTGCAAAATTTTAGAATTTTACAACAAGGATGTTGAAAAGTTGTTTTTTGAGTGTTTGTGGCTATGATTTTCACAATTCAAAATTTTTACCAACATCATTTATGGGATTTTACTATGCTATTAAGCTTAAAAATTAAAGTATTACAAAATGAGCATTTTTTTTAGTTCCAAGTTTTTAATTTTTAAAGGGTAAGTTTTACTAAAATTTCATTTTTCTATTTTTGTGTTTTGTAAAAAATTTCCTAATAAAGTAGGGTTTGTAAAAGGAAAAACTTTCCCAAAACTAGCTAAAAAAAATAGAAATTCTGATAAGAAAAGATATAATTTTAGTTAAATTTAAATGATACAGGTTTGTTATTAAATGATAAAACTTGTCTGGCGAAAAATACTAATTTTTATCAAAAAAATTTAAATTAATAAAAAAAAAAATGCTGCTTTAATGTTTGTAGTGCTTATAAATAGGAATTAGAAAAGCGTCATATTTTTAATTTTTGAAAATTCTTAAAAATAAAACTAGATTTTAGGCATTTCACTGGGGTATGGAAAAAAAACCAAAAAAAAAAAAAATTTAACAAATAAAATAAATTTTAATAATTATAATAAAATTATTTTTTATAATATTTTTAAAATTTTTATAAAAATTTTTTTTAATTAATTTTTATAGATTTTTTATATTATAGAATTTTTTTATAATTTTTATTATGAATTTATATTTATTTAAATTTTAAATTTTTATTTATTTATATTTTATATTTTTATAATATTATTTAATATTTTTTATTATTGTATATTTTATATTTTATTTATATTATTATTTTATATATATTATATATATATATATTTTATATATTATATATTTTTTTTATATATAATATTTTAATATATAATTTTATACACACACACAACAAAACATCATACACAACATACACAAAAATACCCCCAAACATACACACACCCACACACACACACCCCCACAAACACACCCACCCACACACACACACACACCACACCACACCACACCCCCACAAACAACATTTTGTAAAACCCTCATCATCAAAAGGAAATCTTTTTTTGAGCACCCGGGGGCCCTTTCCCCCCCACCTTCCCCACAAAACCGATCTTACGTTTTTTTTTCGATTGCCCATCGACAGCCGCAAATATTTTGATATTTCGCTCAGTTTGTTTTCGTTTGCCTTTTCCTCTTTTCCTATCACCATCCTGTAGCAAGTTTTTTCTCAATACTTTTACTTCTCTTACATACCAAAAACTTTAATTTCCTCTTTTTCAAAAGCCCAAACGTCGGTCTTTACAATTTTTTTTTTTCAGCATTTCTCTTTCTTTTTTTCTCTGCCCCACTAATAGCGTACTCGTCTGTAAACCACATTTTAAAAACTTTTTATCTTTTTTTGTCTTTACTTAAACCCCCAACACTCAAAAAACTATTGATAAATTTGGGGGAAAACAAATGATTAAATAACCTCAGCCCCAGTTTTGTCCGTAAGGAAAGCTTCGGTTTTTCCGTGTTATTGAGAGAAATTGTGGCTTTTTGGGGGAAATTTTTTTTTACTCCGGGAACATCATATTATTAGTTAAAAAGCCCCAAGAAAAATGAACTTTTTCACATTTCCACAATCATTCCTTTGATTGAAATTTCATCATTGTTCATTGCCGGTTATCTTGAATTTTCATGATCTAGTTTTCTTGCTTTGGGAAAAACCCCAGTTTTTTCGTTGTTTCTTAACTTTTTAGTAGTTGTTGTATTTTCATGTACTGCGGGAATAAAAACTATATCTCGGGTATCTCGTTTGAATTTTTGTATCCTCCAATCCACAGTTCCTTCAAATTCTCTAGAGCACCCCCTCAAAATTGTTTCAGAATAATAAAGAGGGGGGGAACAGAATGCAACCTGTCGTATCCTTGTTTGATTTCAAACCCCATTCTTTTAAACCCTAAGGGGTTTCTTACACTGCTTGTTTTTGGTCAACAAGGCCTTTTTTATTGGATATGGTTTGGAAAATTTAATGACGTTTTTTCCCGAGGATACGTGATCAAAAGTATCAAAGCTTTCAATAATCGATGAAAAACAGTATAGGCTTTTTTGATTTTTTCGTTTTTCTCATGCAATTTTTAAAATTTTTAATCTGGTTTTTGGCACCTTTTCCAGGGGAAAAACCCCTTTTTCTCGCAATTTCCTCTTTAATTTAACTTTATTCTTTTACAAAATTTTTTTAACAAAATTTTGCGCTGGACTTTTTTAATGCAATTGCCTATATTTTGCTTGGAGTGCGTCACCTTTTTTTGGGATGGGATAAAAAAAATGATTTTTCCCCTCTTTTGGCCATTTTTTTCATTCCATATTTTTTTTAAGAGTTTTTTAGAAAAGTATTCAAACTTTTTTCCCGCATTCTTTTAGTTCTGCTGTTATTTCATCTATTCCGGGGCCTTGTTACTTTAATTCTTTTTTGGGTTTTTAAATTTGTCTAGCAGTGCGGGGTTCACTTCTTGCATTGATCTAAATTTAAGTTGTTTTTAGATCTTTTTCTTTTTGAAGTTTTAACATTTGTTTCCCTCATCTTTTACTTTTTTTTTTCCACCATAAAAAGCCATCTTAGTTTTGATAGTGCCCCTATAGGTTTAAATTTTTTGTGTGATGTTTTTTATACTCCTTGGGAAATTCTTAGTTTCTTATTGATAGAACAGTTTTTAATTTTCTGGCAAGTTCATTTTAAAAATTTTTCCTTATCTTGGAATAATCTTGAATTTTTGATTTTGTTTTTGAAATTTTTTTTTCAATGGGTTATTTATACCTTTTTTTTTTGGGTCTTCTTGTTTCAATTTCACTTTGGTTTTTCAGAAACCCGGGGGAAATTTTTCTTTTTTTTTGGGGATAGTTTCTTTTAAGCAGGTAGCAGGATTTTTTCCCTTTTCCCCTAACCATTTGGGGTTTTTTCATCTTCACATTGATGAGTTTTCAATTTGTTTGACACGTAATTCTGTAATTGTTATCAATTTTTTTTAGTGAGCTTTAAGGGGGTGGACGCTCCTCTTTTGGTCTTATTTTAAAAGGGGTTAGTGTTGGTGGTCCTGTTTCGTCGGAAACCCGGTCTTGTTTTGCATTTTTTTTGCAAATTTTCCCTTTTGGTTCGCACAAGTGTCATTTGGTTGTGTTTTTTTTTGTCTGGGGAAAAAACGTTTTTCAAGTGTCTTTGGGGGGTGTTGGAAAGTATTGGGTTAAAAAAAATTATTTGTCTTTGAATTCAAAAAATCTTTTTTTTTTTTTTTTTTTTTTTTTTTTTTTTTCCTCTTTCTTAGGCCCCAAAATTTTTTTTAATTTTTTAGGGGTTTTTTACTTGGGAGTTTAAAAAAGTCTTTTTTTTCCCTTACATTCAATATTTTGGGGGAGATTATAAAAAATTTTATTTTTTTATTTTATTAAAAATGGTTTTTGGGGGTAAATTTTTTATTTTAGGTTTTTTTTTTCTGGGGTATAAAATCCGGGTATTTTTTTTCCCCTTTTGAAAAAAAAAAAGTTTTTTTCTTTTGTTTTGAACTTCCTTACTTTTTTTGTCTCCCCTTTTCGAAAAGTTTTTTCTTTTTCTTTAAAAATTTGAATTTCCCCTTCTTTTTATTTTCCTTATTTAGTTGATTTTTAATTTGTTTTCTTAATTGGGAAAATTTTCTTATCTTCCCTTTTTTTTTTTTTTCCAGTTCATTTTTTAATGGTGTTTCCCCCCTTAAAGGGACCCCTGTGTTTTATCTTTTTGTTTAATCATTGTTAAGGTTTTTCAGGGGTGGTGGCCCCCGGTCCCTCCCCTTAATAACAGGAGGGCTTTTTTGGGTTTGAAACGTTCCGTATAAACATTTATTTGGGAAAGGGGAAAAAAGTGAAAAGAATTTTTTCCCCGTTTCCCTCCTTCCCCGTTTCACCCAACCCTTTTAGGATAAAATTCTTCCTTGTTCAGGGAAACCCCCGGGGGGGTTTTTTTTTACCCAACCCCAAATATAAATATTTTTAAATATATTTAATTTAAATTATAATAATAATTACCTCAAATAGGTGAGTTATTTTTTTTGAAATTATTATTATTATTAAATTTTAATGTTTATTATTATTTTTTTTTTTTGGTTGTGGTGGTGGGGGTGGTGTGGTTGGTGTGGTTTTGGGTGTGGTGTGTGTGTGATGTGAGTGTGGTGTTAATTATTATTTTTTTTTTTTTTTTTTTTTTTTTTTTTTTTTTTTTGGGGTTTTTTGTGTAGTTTTGTATAAAGGCTATACAAAAATTTTTACACAAAACAAATAATATTAATATATATATTATTATATAAATAATATATAAATTATTATATATTATATAGTAATAATAAAAAATTTAAAAATTTTATTATAAATAAAAAATTTTTTAAAATTTTAAAAAAATATAATATAATATATAAATATAAAAATATATTAAACACCAAAAAAACAAAAAAAAAAAAAAAAAAAAAAAAAAAACAAAAAAAAAAAAAAATATATATAAAATATAAATTTTTAAAATTTAAAATATTTAAAAAAAAATATATTGAAAAAAAAAAAAAAAAAAAAAAAAAAAA
>NC_051425.1:13796536-13804036 GCF_015228065.2 Penaeus monodon | reverse complement strand
TTAAATATCATATACTTAACAATGTCTGTCTCTGTCTCTCTCTCTCTCTCTTGCTCTGTCTCTGTCTCTGTCTCTGATGACATTCATCACTACACTACAAAGAAAGACAACATATCAAACATATATCAAATGGCAGTACCTTCATACAAAGTAAGGCAAAACTACATTATATTAGCCCCTGAAAAAAGAAAGTACTGGAAATACTTCATTTCATAAAAAGAAGTATTTAAGAATTTCCTGTACAATATACAGACAAGGAACAAACATTATCCCTGTCAGATGTCAATCACAATACATTTTCCTTTGACAAAATGATGGATTTTTTTTAAGAAAAATAATCAACAACCTTCATGTATTGTAATATATTCACATGAAACTTTACTTTTACTCGTGATCTCCTGCCCATACAAGACCATAGTAAACCACGTTCTGCTTGCCCCTCGCACTAATTGATCGAGATTTAATTCCCGCATATTTAAGTATCCAGCCAACCTGTGGACTGCACGGGATGTATAAGTTATATTCACAGCAAAATTCGTTAAGTCGTTGCATAAATACTTTGCGACTTATGAAATAATCTAAATCGTTGGTAAAAATTATTTCTTGTTCAATGAAAAATATGAGAGAATTTGCTCCTTTTTTGGGAAAGCTCTGCAGTCTGGTTTCCAAGCCAGTATCTTCAGGCCATTCCACAGGTGTGACTTTAGGTGGCATGCTGCTCTCTTTGCTGAAAAGAAAGGGAATTTGTGTAATCATTTGCAGTTCTTTTGATTTTCTTTTATTATGTTTTGATCTTGCAAACTGAAGAAAAGAAGAAATATCCATGTCTTGAAATCATAACATTTTGGGGGGGAGCTAACATATATGCTAATCTGCAGTTTCAAGCAATACCACCTTCACAAGAAATCTGTGATTTGCAGTCTCTTCCTCTATCTCTTAAGAAGGGAGTAACCTCACTCCACCCATTTTGCCCTTTTTTGTGTGAATACTTTGATACTGTTAATTCTGTTCCGTACTTTTTAACAGCTAATGAATGAATGGCAGCTGATGTTACTTCTGGATGTGCACACTAGATGAAACAGAGTAAAATAATAAAAAAGTCAGGGATTTTTTTTTTTACATTCTTTTTGCACATAATTTTATGAGCTTTGTTGTCCTTTAGTGGTTAAATAGCTTCACATTTATCAAATTCATTCTACTTCAGTTATCATAATCATTTTTTCCAGCATTTCTACTTTTTAAATTCAAAGCAAAGATGTACTGGACAAGTTGATGATGACAAATTGACATGTTCAAGATGATAATTATTTGATAGTTGACAGGTTTCATGATGATAATCTTTTGATAGATGACAGGTTCACGATGAAAAATATTTGATAGGTGCTGCATCCAAGACAATAATATTTTGTCAGTTGACAAGTTTGCATCGATAATCATTTGATAAATGACAGGTAGGCAGTGTTAATTAAATATATGAAATACAAATATCATCTCAGTATATGATACCTCCAGACGATCAGCACAACCTCTCAAGTGCAGTTCTGCCTCAATAAAATTAAAGTGATTATCGGTACTACATCTGCCGTGCGCTCATGCCTCACATCAAGCAGAGTGACCGACCAGAAAGCCTTGGTTAAAAATGTCCAGACCAAAATTTTGGCCGTTGTTTTCTTTTAAAGAGACAGTCAGCTTGCAAGTGCGTTGAACACCAATGCACGTGAAAGAATCCGTGACATGAACCGGAGAAGCTAAGATAAATACGAGTCTGATTCAACATGGTGTTCTCTAAGGCTATGCCCCCAAAATAGGGTAAATGAAGGTCAGTTGAACGGAAGTGATCAACAGGATCAGTAGAGTTTTTTTTTTTTTATCGCTAATCAATCTAGATTTCTTATGTATTTTTGGAATTTGTAACAAAACTTATTGCAGATTGATAAAATACTAAGATTAGGGTAGAGAAATTTCTTCTTCTTCATCTTCTTTTTTTCAAATTTACTGATCATATTTAAACTTAATAATTCCATACCAGGTTTTAATACTGTGTCTCCAGACTGACCTTCATACACTATTGAATTTTTGAAGGATTAAAAAAAAGAAGGAATTTGGAGGGATAAAAAAAAGTAATTTGTAGGGAAAAAAAGGAATTTGGAGGGATCTAAAAAATACGAATTTGGAAGGATAAAAAAGGGAATTTGGAGGGATTAAAAAAATGAAATTTGGAGGAATAAAAAAAAAGGAATTTGGAGGGATTAAAAAAAAAAAAGGAATTTGAAGGATTAAAAAAGGAATTTGTAGGGATTAAAAAACAGGAATTTGGAGGGATTAAAAAAGGAATTTGGAGGGATTAAAAAAAAAGGAATTTGGAGGGATAAAAAAAGGAATTTGGAGGGATTAAAAAAAAAAGGAATTTGAGGGATTAAAAAAAGAATTTGGAGGGATTAAAAAAAAAGGAATTTGAAGGATTAAAAAAAAAAAAAGGAATTTGGAGGGATTAAAAAAAGGAATTTGGAGGATTAAAAAAAAGGAATTTGAAGGGATTGAAAAAGGAATTTGGAGGGATTAAAAAAAAGGAATTTGGAGGGATTAAAAAAAGGAATTTGGAGGGATTAAAAAAAAGGATTTGGAGGATAAAAAAAGGAATTTGGAGGGATTAAAAAAAAATGTATTTGAAGGGATTAAAAAAAAAAAAAAATTTGGAGGATTAAAAAAAAGGAATTTGTAGGGATTAAAAAAAAGAATTTTGGAGGATAAAAAAAAGGAATTTGAAGGGATTGAAAAAGGAATTTGGAGGGATTAAAAAAAGGAATTTGGAGGGATTAAAAAAAGGATTTTGTAAGGATTAAAAAAGGAATTTGGAGGGATTAAAAAGAAAATATAGGAAAGGTGGTGATATATGAGAGAACATGTATATGATATAATGTGCATATTTAATGTATACATATATATGTATATAATAATGTGTATATAACATATTAATGTGTATATATATACAATGTGTGTATATGCATATATACATCAATTACGAGCTGAAAATAATCACAATGATGCTAATAGATTCTTAAAAACCTGTTGCAATGAAAAAAAATCTTGAAACGATCTACGATGAAAAACAAAGAAAAATATTTTCACCAAAATGTTGCAATTGTCTTAAATTTGGTTTTCCATCTTCTCTCCATTCCTTACCGGTAAAGAGTCACTGTCGGCGGGGGAAACAGATCAGAAAAATGAAGCAAAGGCAGAATCCTTCTCTTCCCTTCTTCTTTTATCGAGTTTTTTTGACTTAAACCGAATTCTGCAAAGTTGAATCGCACGCCCTGTTGGCGCCTGTGCTGGTCGTATTGCAAGTAAATATAACCGGGGTGGGAATTGGCCCGCTTTCCCTTGACAAACTGATTCATTTCATTGTGGTTTGTTTATCTTTTCTCTTGTTTTGTTGTTATTATTATTGTTATTACTATTATCATTTATTATTGGTAGTAGTAGTAGTAGTAGTATTAGTATGATTTATTATTATTATTAATATCAATACTATTATTATTATTATTATTAATAGTAGTACTCTTGCTGACAGGGATGGTGATAGAAACAGAGGAAGAAGCAACTGAAGACAAGACTGAGCGACATCAAAATATTTGCGGCTGTCGATGGTACAAGTAGAAAAAAAAAGCGCAAGATCGAGTTAGTGGCGACATGGTGGAGAGGTCCATGGCTGCTCAAGCATGAGCATGCCGTTATTGAAAAAAAGTACTCTATCATTAATATTGTGTAATAATATTTACTATTATAATAATGATGTAGTGTCCCCGTGAGGTCCAGCGATTTCTAGTTAGACCCCCCATGGCGTCGTTTTCGTTGTGAGAATGGGCGCTCCCTATAGAGATATTTTTTCCCGATACATTTTAAACCATTGTTTCAACAGTATATAGCAAAATATCTATACGTTTAATATGGCCAAAGAATCTCCCTGTGTGTATATGTATATAGTAAAGCTTACAGCAATAAGAATTGAATATAATGTTTCAATATGATTGAGGACCCACGAATTCCTGCCTCTCGGCCAGTTGATTGTGGCGAGAGGAACTGAGAGGACCTATTTTGTATTGCTCTACGAGATAAGTATTCGGGATTCATGTATTTTCATGGCTAGCTCTTTTAACCGGGGATTAATCCGGAAAGGGCCACGGGATGTCGTGTAGCTTCCTATAAATATAGGAAGATCTGTTATTATTTTATTTTATGTTTGTTTCACCTACAACTCCAGTTCCTCGACTCTGAGTTAAACCCCCATTAATGCTCTTCCGAGATATTTTACGCCCCTTTGCACAGATGTCCTTTCTTTTGCTTATATTATTTTGATAAGCTTAAGGATTATCGAAAAGGGGGTCGTCACAATCAACTCATTCAGTGGTGAAGGGCCGCTCATGATACGGACCCGTATAATATAATGATAATCATAATATCAGTAATAATAATGAAGATATTAATAATGATAATATTAATGATAATAATGATAATGATAATGATAATGATAATAATAATGATAATAATAATGATAATAATAATGATAATAATGATAATGATAATAATGATAATAATGATAATAATGATCATCATCATCATCATCATCATCATCGATAATAACAATAAGAATAACATCAACAATAACAAAAACGATAATAATATTAATGATAGAGTACTACTATTAATAATGATAATAATAATATTATTATTATTATTATTATTAATAAATAATACTAATGATAATAATACTAATAATAAATGATAATAGTAATAACAATAATAATAACAACAAAAACCAGAGAAAAGATAAACAAACCACAATGAAATGAACCAGTTTGTCAAGGGAAAGCGGGCCAATTCCACCCCGGTTATTTTACTTGCAATACGACCACACAGGCGCCAACAGGGCGTGCGATTCAACTTTGCAGAATTCGGTTTAAGTCCAAAAAACTCGATAAAAGAAGAAGGGAAGAGAAGGATTCTGCCTTTGCTTCATTTTCCTGATCTGTTTCCCCCGCCGACACCGGTAAGGAATGGAGAAGAATGGAAAGCCAAATTTTAAGACAATTTGCAACATTTTGGTGAAAATATTTTTCTTTGTTTTTCATCGTAGATCGTTTCAAGATTTTTTTTTTCATTGCAACAGGTTTTTAAGAATCTATTAGCATCATTTGTGATTATTTTTCAGCTCGTAATTGATGTATATATGCATATACACACATTGTATATTATATACACATTATATATGTTATATACACATTATTATATACATATATATGTATACATTAAATATGCACATTATATCATATACATTGTTCTCTCATATTATCACCACCTTTCCTATATTCTCTTTTTAATCCCTCCAAATCCCTTTTTTTAATCCCTACAAATTCCTTTTTTCTTAATCCCTCAAAATTCCTTTTTTTTTTTAAATCCCTTAAAATTCAATAGTGTATGAAGGTCAGTCTGGAGACACAGAATTAAAACCTGTATGGAATCATTTCAACAATTAAAGTAAGTTTAAATATGATCAGTAAATATGAAAAAGAAGAAGAAGAAATTTCTCTACCCTAATCTTAGTATTTTATCAATCTGCAATAAGACATAGAAATCTGATTGTTAGGTAAAAAAAAAAAACTCTACTGATCCTGTTGATCACTTCCGTTCAACTGACCTTCATTTACCCTATTTTGGGGGCATAGCCTTAGAGAACACCACGTTGAATCAGACTCGTATTTATTCTTAGCTTCCTCCGGTTCATGTCACGGATTCTTTCACGTGCATTGGTGTTCAACGCACTTGCAAGCTGACTGTCTCTTTAAAAGAAAACAACGGCCAAAATTTTTGGTCTGGACATTTTTAACCAAGGCTTTCTGGTCGGTCCACTCTGCTTGATGTGAGGCATGAGCGCACGGCAGATGTAGTACCGATAATCACTTTAATTTTATTGAGGCAGAACTGCACTTGAGAGGTTGTGCTGATCGTCTGGAGGTATCATATACTGAGATGATTTTGTATTTCATATATTTATTAACACTGCCTACCTGTCATTTATCAAATGATTATCGATGCAAACTTGTCAACTGACAAAATATTATTGTCTTGGATGCAGCACCTATCAAATATTTTTCATCGTGAACCTGTCATCTATCAAAAGATTATCATCATGAAACCTGTCAACTATCAAATAATTATCATCTTGAACATGTCAATTTGTCATCATCAACTTGTCCAGTACATCTTTGCTTTGAATTTAAAAAGTAGAAGAAATGCTGGAAAAATGATTATGATAACTGAAGTAGAATGAATTTGATAAATGTGAAGCTATTTAACCACTAAGGACGACAAAGCTCATAACATTATGTGCAAAAAGAATGTAAAAAAAAAAATCCCTGACTTTTAGATCATTTTACTCTGTTTCATCTAGTGTGCACATCCAGAAGTAACATCAGCTGCCATTCATTCATTAGCTGTTAAAAAGTACGGAACAGAATTAACAGTATCAAAGTATTCACACACAAAAGGGCAAAATGGTGGAGTGAGGTTACTCCCTTCTTAAGAGATAGAGGAAGACACTGCAAATCACAGATTTCTTGTGAGGTGGTATTGCTTGAAACTGCAGATTAGCATATATGTTTAGCTCCCCCCCAAATGTTATGATTTCAAGACATGGATATTTCTTCTTTTCTTCAGTTTGCAAGGTCAAAACATAATAAAAGAAAATCAAAAGAACTGCAAATGATTACACACATTCCCTTTCTTTTCAGCAAAGAGAGCAGCATGCCACCTAAAGTCACACCTGTGGAATGGCCTGAAGATACTGGCTTGAAAACCAGACTGCAGAGCTTTCCCAGAAAAGTGAAAGGAGCAAATTCTCTCATATTTTTTCATTGAACAAGAATAATTTTTACCAAAGATTTATATGATTTCATAGTCGCAAGTATTTATGCTACGACTTATTGAATTTTGCTGTAAACATAACTTACACATCCCGTGCAGTCCTCAGGTTGGCTGGATACTTAAATATGCGGGAATTAAATCTCGAACCATTGGTAGGAGGGGCAAGCAGACCATCGGTTACTGTGGTCTTGTATGGGTAGGAGATCATGAGTAAAAGTAAAGTTTCATGTGAATATATTTCAATACATGAGGGTTGTTGATTATTTTTCTTTAAAAAAAACCCATCATTGACATCTGACAGGGATAATGTTTATTCCTAGTCTGTATATTATACAGGAAATTCTTAAATATTTTTTTTTATGAAATGATGTATTTCCAGTACTTTCTTTTTTCAGGAGCCAATATAATCTATTTTGGCATTGTTAATTCTTCTACGGAAAATGCCTTTCTTGATATACTGCATGCCTTACTTTGTATGGAAGTACTGCCATTTGAAATATATTTGATTTGTTGTCTTTCTTTCTGAAGGTCATGCTAGCAGTTACTGGTTACTGTAGTGATGAATGTCATTTTTTTTTT
>NC_051425.1:13790165-13796436 GCF_015228065.2 Penaeus monodon | reverse complement strand
CTTTATTAGTTTGATCTGCAATGAGAAAGAGAAATATCCATGTCTTGAAATCATAACATTTTGGGGGGGAGCTAACATATATGCTAATCTGCAGTTTCAAGCAATACCACCTTCACAAGAAATCTGTGATTTGCAGTCTCTTCCTCTATCTCTTAAGAAGGGAGTAACCTCACTCCACCCATTTTGCCCTTTTTTGTGTGAATACTTTGATACTGTTAATTCTGTTCCGTACTTTTTAACAGCTAATGAATGAATGGCAGCTGATGTTACTTCTGGATGTGCACACTAGATGAAACAGAGTAAAATAATAAAAAAGTCAGGGATTTTTTTTTTTACATTCTTTTTGCACATAATTTTATGAGCTTTGTTGTCCTTTAGTGGTTAAATAGCTTCACATTTATCAAATTCATTCTACTTCAGTTATCATAATCATTTTTTCCAGCATTTCTACTTTTTAAATTCAAAGCAAAGATGTACTGGACAAGTTGATGATGACAAATTGACATGTTCAAGATGATAATTATTTGATAGTTGACAGGTTTCATGATGATAATCTTTTGATAGATGACAGGTTCACGATGAAAAATATTTGATAGGTGCTGCATCCAAGACAATAATATTTTGTCAGTTGACAAGTTTGCATCGATAATCATTTGATAAATGACAGGTAGGCAGTGTTAATTAAATATATGAAATACAAATATCATCTCAGTATATGATACCTCCAGACGATCAGCACAACCTCTCAAGTGCAGTTCTGCCTCAATAAAATTAAAGTGATTATCGGTACTACATCTGCCGTGCGCTCATGCCTCACATCAAGCAGAGTGACCGACCAGAAAGCCTTGGTTAAAAATGTCCAGACCAAAAATTTTGGCCGTTGTTTTCTTTTAAAGAGACAGTCAGCTTGCAAGTGCGTTGAACACCAATGCACGTGAAAGAATCCGTGACATGAACCGGAGGAAGCTAAGAATAAATACGAGTCTGATTCAACATGGTGTTCTCTAAGGCTATGCCCCCAAAATAGGGTAAATGAAGGTCAGTTGAACGGAAGTGATCAACAGGATCAGTAGAGTTTTTTTTTTTTTATCGCTAATCAATCTAGATTTCTTATGTATTTTTGGAATTTGTAACAAAACTTATTGCAGATTGATAAAATACTAAGATTAGGGTAGAGAAATTTCTTCTTCTTCATCTTCTTTTTCAAATTTACTGATCATATTTAAACTTAATAATTCCATACAGGTTTTAATACTGTGTCTCCAGACTGACCTTCATACACTATTGAATTTTGAAGGATTAAAAAAAAGAAGGAATTTGGAGGGATAAAAAAAAAGTAATTTGTAGGGAAAAAAAAGGAATTTGGAGGGATCTAAAAAATACGAATTTGGAAGGATAAAAAAGGGAATTTGGAGGGATTAAAAAAAGGAATTTGGAGGGATTAAAAAAAAGGAATTTGGAGGGATTAAAAAAAAGGAATTTGGAGGGATAAAAAAAAAGGAATTTAGAGGGATTGAAAAAAGGAATTTGGAGGGATAAAAAAAGGAATTTGGAGGGATTAAAAAAAAGGAATTTGGAGGGATAAAAAAAAGGAATTTGGAGGGATAAAAAAAAGGAATTTGGAGGGATTAAAAAAAAAAGGAATTTGAAGGGATTAAAAAAAAGGAATTTGGAGGGATTAAAAAAAGAATTTGGAGGGATTAAAAAAGGAATTGGAGGGATTAAAAAAAGATTTGGAGGGATTAAAAAAAAAGGAATTTGGAGGGAGTAAAAAAAAAAGAATTTGGAGGGATTAAAAAAAGGAATTTGGAGGGATTAAAAAAAAAAAAAAGGAATTTGGAGGGATTAAAAAAAAGGAATTTGGAGGGATTAAAAAAAAGGAATTTGGAGGGATAAAAAAAAGGAATTTGAAGGGATTGAAAAAAGGAATTTGAAGGGATTGAAAAAAGGAATTTGGAGGGATTAAAAAAAGGAATTTGGAGGGATTAAAAAAAAGGAATTTGTAGGGATTAAAAAAAAGGAATTTGTAAGGATTAAAAAAAGGAATTTGGAGGGATTAAAAAGAAAATATAGGAAAGGTGGTGATAATATGAGAGAACAATGTATATGATATAATGTGCATATTTAATGTATACATATATATGTATATAATAATGTGTATATAACATATATAATGTGTATATAATATACAATGTGTGTATATGCATATATACATCAATTACGAGCTGAAAATAATCACAAATGATGCTAATAGATTCTTAAAAACCTGTTGCAATGAAAAAAAATCTTGAAACGATCTACGATGAAAAACAAAGAAAAATATTTTCACCAAAATGTTGCAAATTGTCTTAAAATTTGGTTTTCCATTCTTCTCCATTCCTTACCGGTAAAGAGTCACTGTCGGCGGGGGAAACAGATCAGAAAAATGAAGCAAAGGCAGAATCCTTCTCTTCCCTTCTTCTTTTATCGAGTTTTTTGGACTTAAACCGAATTCTGCAAAGTTGAATCGCACGCCCTGTTGGCGCCTGTGCTGGTCGTATTGCAAGTAAATATAACCGGGGTGGGAATTGGCCCGCTTTCCCTTGACAAACTGATTCATTTCATTGTGGTTTGTTTATCTTTTCTCTTGTTTTGTTGTTATTATTATTGTTATTACTATTATCATTTATTATTGGTAGTAGTAGTAGTAGTAGTATTAGTATGATTTATTATTATTATTAATATCAATACTATTATTATTATTATTATTAATAGTAGTACTCTTGCTGACAGGGATGGTGATAGGAAACAGAGGAAGAAGCAAACTGAAGACAAGACTGAGCGACATCAAAAATATTTGCGGGCTGTCGATGGTACAAGTAGAAAAAAAAAGCGCAAGATCGAGTTAAGTGGCGAACGATGGTGGAGAGGTCCATGGCTGCTCAAGCATGAGCATGCCGTTATTGAAAAAAAAAGTACTCTATCATTAATATTGTGTAATAATATTTACTATTATAATAATGATGTAGTGTCCCCGTGAGGTCCAGCGATTTCTAGTTAGACCCCCCATGGCGTCGTTTTCGTTGTGAGAATGGGCGCTCCCTATAGAGATATATTTTTCCCCATACATTTTAAACCATTGTTTCAACAGTATATAGCAAAATATCTATACGTTTAATATGGCCAAAGAATCTCCCTGTGTGTATATGTATATAGTAAAGCTTACAGCAATAAGAAATTGAATATAATGTTTCAATATGATTGAGGACCCACGAATTCCTGCCTCTCGGCCAGTTGATTGTGGCGAGAGGAACTGAGAGGACCTATTTTGTATTGCTCTACGAGATAAGTATTCGGGGATTCATGTATTTTCATGGCTAGCTCTTTTAACCGGGGATTAATCCGGAAAGGCCACGGGATGTCGTGTAGCTTCCTATAAATATAGGAAGATCTGTTATTATTTTATTTTATGTTTGTTTCACCTACAACTCCAGTTCCTCGACTCTGATTTAAACCCCCATTAATGCTCTTCCGAGATATTTTACGCCCCTTTGCACAGATGTCCTTTCTTTTGCTTATATTATTTTGATAAGCTTAAGGATTATCGAAAAGGGGGTCGTCACAATCAACTCATTCAGTGGTGAAGGGCCGCTCATGATACGGACCCATATAATATAATGATAATCATAACATCAGTAATAATAATGAAGATAATAATAATGATAATAATAATATTATTATTATTATTATATAATAAATAATACTAATGATAATAATACTAATAATAAATGATAATAGTAATAACAATAATAATAACAACAAAAACAAGAGAAAAGATAAACAAACCACAATGAAATGAATCAGTTTGTCAAGGGAAAGCGGGCCAATTCCCACCCCGGTTATATTTACTTGCAATACGACCAGCACAGGCGCCAACAGGGCGTGCGATTCAACTTTGCAGAATTCGGTTTAAGTCCAAAAAACTCGATAAAAGAAGAAGGGAAGAGAAGGATTCTGCCTTTGCTTCATTTTCCTGATCTGTTTCCCCCGCCGACACCGGTAAGGAATGGAGAAGAATGGAAAGCCAAATTTTAAGACAATTTGCAACATTTTGGTGAAAATGTTTTTCTTTGTTTTTCATCGTAGATCGTTTCAAGATTTTTTTTTCATTGCAACAGGTTTTTAAGAATCTATTAGCATCATTTGTGATTATTTTTCAGCTCGTAATTGATGTATATATGCATATACACACATTGTATATTATATACACATTATATATATATGTTATATACACATTATTATATACATATATATTTATACATTAAATATGCACATTATATCATATACATTGTTCTCTCATATTATCACCACCTTTCCTATATTCTCTTTTTAATCCCTCCAAATCCCTTTTTTTAATCCCTACAAATTCCTTTTTTCTTAATCTCTCAAAATTCCTTTTTTTTTTTAATCCCTCAAAATTCAATAGTGTATGAAGGTCAGTCTGGAGACACAGTATTAAAACCTGTATGGAATTATTTCAACAATTAAAGTAAGTTTAAATATGATCAGTAAATTTGAAAAAGAAGAAGAAGAAATTTCTCTACCCTAATCTTAGTATTTTATCAATCTGCAATAAGTTTTGTTACAAATTCCGAAAATACATAAGAAATCTAGATTGATTAGCGATAAAAAAAAAAAAACTCTACTGATCCTGTTGATCAATTCCGTTCAACTGACCTTCATTTACCCTATTTTGGGGGCATAGCCTTAGAGAACACCATGTTGAATCAGACTCGTATTTATTCTTAGCTTCCTCCGGTTCATGTCGCGGATTCTTTCACGTGCATTGGTGTTCAACGCACTTGCAAGCTGACTGTCTCTTTAAAAGAAAACATTTTTGGTCTGGACATTTTTAACCAAGGCTTTCTGGTCGGTCACTCTGCTTGATGTGAGGCATGAGCGCACGGCAGATGTAGTACCGATAATCACTTTAATTTCATTGAGGCAGAACTGCACTTGGGAGGTTGTGCTGATCGTCTGGAGGTATCATATACTGAGATGATATTTGTATTTCATATAATTAATTAACACTGCCTACCTGTCATTTATCAAATGATTATCGATGCAAACTTGTCAACTGACAAAATATTATTGTCTTGGATGCAGCACCTATCAAATATTTTTCATCGTGAACCTGTCATCTATCAAAAGATTATCATCATGAAACCTGTCAACTATCAAATAATTATCATCTTGAACATGTCAATTTGTCATCATCAAGCTTGTCCAGTACATCTTTGCTTTGAATTAAAAAAGTAGAAGAAATGCTGGAAAAAATGATTATGATAACTGAAGTAGAATGAATTTGATAAATGTGAAGCTATTTAACCACTAAAGGATGACAAAGCTCATAAAATTATGTGCAAAAAGAATGTAAAAAAAAAAAATCCTTGACTTTTAGATTATTTTACTCTGTTTCATCTAGTGTGCACATCCAGAAGTAACATCAGCTGCCATTCATTCATTAGCTGTTAAAAAGTACGGAACAGAATTAACAGTATCAAAGTATTCACACACAAAAGGGCAAAATGGGTGGAGTGAGGTTACTCCCTTCTTAAGAGATAGAGGAAGACACTGCAAATCACAGATTTCTTGTGAAGGTGGTATTGCTTGAAACTGCAGATTAGCATATATGTTAGCTCCCCCCCAAAATGTTATGATTTCAAGACATGGATATTTCTTCTTTTCTTCAGTTTGCAAGGTCAAAACATAATAAAAGAAAATCAAAAGAACTGCAAATGATTACACACATTCCCTTTCTTTTCAGCAAAGAGAGCAGCATGCCACCTAAAGTCACACCTGTGGAATGGCCTGAAGATACTGGCTTGAAAACCAGACTGCAGAGCTTTCCCAGAAAAGTGAAAGGAGCAAATTCTCTCATATTTTTCATTGAACAAGAAATCATTTTTACCAAAGATTTATATGATTTCATAAGTCGCAAAGTATTTATGCTACGACTTATTGAATTTTGCTGTAAACATAACTTACACATCCCGTGCAGTCCTCAGGTTGGCTGGATACTTAAATATGCGGGAATTAAATCTCGATCAATTGGTAGGAAGGGCAAGCAGACCGTCGGTTACTGTGGTCTTGTATGGGTAGGAGATCATGAGTAAAAGTAAAGTTTCATGTGAATATATTTCAATACATGAAGGGTTGTTGATTATTTTTCTTTAAAAAAAAACCCATCATTGACATCTGACAGGGATAATGTTTATTCCTAGTCTGTATA
>NC_051425.1:13774004-13787565 GCF_015228065.2 Penaeus monodon | reverse complement strand
TATTATATATAATATATATATATATATGTTATATAATAAAAATATATATATATATATTATATAAAAAAATATATATAAATATATATATTATATATATATTATATATATTTTATATATTTTAAAATATATAATATATATATATATTTTATATTTTATATTTATATATAAAATATATAATATATTTTATATATATAATATATATAACTTTTTTTATATATATATATATATTATATATATATATTATATATATAATATTAAAATATATATATATATAATAAATTTATATATTATAAACAAAAATACACACAAATGTTGCAAAACACATACTTTTTATATGGGATTACCACCAATATAAAGAGTTTGGGTTTTATTTTCCTAATTCGGGCCCAATTTTGGTGTTTTTCCCTTTCATGAAAATTATATATTATTTTTTACAGTCACATTTTGAAATATCTTAAAAAATTCTATTGCAGGGGGAATTTTATGTGTGATTGTGAAAATTTTGAAAGGCAATCTTCTGTTAAAAACAAAATTAATGTACAGAATTTTAAAAATAATTTGTAAGATCAGTTAGGTAAAGTAATTGCAATTGTATCTTTTATTTAAATTTTTGAAATCTCTATTTTATAGGGAAATTTTTTAAAAATATATATTTGAAAGGATCAGTTAAGAAAATTAATTGCAATTGTGTCTTTTTATTTTATTTTTGAAATCTCATATTTTCAAGTTCAGGGCAAGGATGTATAGATAAAAGAAATTTGGATGGCATCTTAAATTAGATGATGTACCTTACAAAATTATTTTTCTGTTTATAAAATGATTACCATACAAAAATTTATTCCTCTGAAACAGAACAAAATACCCTCATTTCCAATTTTTCCCCCAAAATATATTTGCAGTTATAGGTTTAGCCCAAGTCCAGTCTGCTAGACACAGCATGTGCAGGCTGAGAAATCTCTAAAGGAATAAGAAATGCATCCTGTTTCAACTATTCCAGTTCCCCCATTCCCATCAACTTGAAAGCTGCTATAGTAGACCAGTAGTCCATTTATCCAAAAACCATGTAAACTATGCAATAGGTTACTGATGAAATACATATGAATTTTCCTGCTCTCAGTCAATCTTGTACAGAGCTATACACAAAGAAAACTCATGTGCAATATAATTTATCCAAAGTGATGAATATGCAGTGAAGGACTTTGTGTAAGACCAATTTTTATTTTTTTGCTTATCAAGTTGTTGTGTATTTTACATTATCTATATCATTAATGTATATTTTTCTTTTCAGTTTAGTTTAATCATTTTAAAAATTTATCATACCTTAGATTAATATTCAACAATGAATTTATTGTTAAAATAAAATACTTAACAATGTCTGTCTCTGTCTCTCTCTCTCTCTCTTTCTCTGTCTCTGTCTCTGTCTCTGTCCTGTTCTGTCTCGTCTGTCTCTGTCCTGTCTCTTTCTCTTTCTTTCTCTTTTCTCTCTCTCTCTCTCTTTTCTCTCTCCTCTCTCTCTCTCTTTCTCCTCTCTTCTCTCTCTCTCTTTTCTCTCTCTCCTTCCCCCACATTCCTTTCATGTATATGTGATACATATCTAATTTGTCAACGTATGTAAAATGCTGAGGAAAATATATATCTTCAAACCTGCGACCCGAGGCATAGCCAGAGGTAGTGCCTGCAGCTGAAATGATTACATTATTTACATCAATAAGTTTTCATTGAGGATAACAATAGAAAGGAGCAATAACAGCCTCAAGTTTTATTGACTTCCCAAAACATTAATCTTTAATATTTTTTGCAGATTGCAATAATGATACATTATCATAAAAAAAAATAGAGAAAAAAAATTACATTCATCACTACACTACAGAAAAAAAATGACATCATCATACATAACAAAAAAAAAATGACATTCATCACTACACTTCAGAAAGAAAGACAACATATCAAACATATTTCAAATGGCAGTACCTTCATACAAAGTAAGGCAAAACTACATTATATTAGCCCCTGAAAAAAGAAAGTACTGGAAATACTTCATTTCATAAAAAGAAGTATTTAAGAATTTCCTGTACAATATACAGAGAAGGAACAAACATTATCCCTGTCAGATGTCAATCACAATACATTTTCCTTTGACAAAATGATGTTTTTTTTTAAAGAAAAATAATCAACAACCTTCATGTATTGAAATATATTCACATGAAACTTTACTTTTACTCATGATCTCCTGCCCATACAAGACCACAGTAACCACGTTCTGCTTGCCCCTCGCACTAATTGATCGAGATTTAATTCCCCCATATTTAAGTATCCAGCCAACCTGAGGACTGCACGGGATGTATAAGTTTTATTCACAGAAAATTTGTTAAGTCGTTGCATAAATACTTTGCGACTTATGAAATCATATAAATCGTTGGTAAAAATGATTTCTTGTTCAATGAAAAATATGAGAGAATTTGCTCCTTTCACTTTTTTGGGAAAGTTCTGCAGTCTGGTTTCCAAGCCAGTATCTTCAGGCCATTCCACAGGTGTGACTTTAGGTGGCATGCTGCTTCTCTGCCAAAAAGAAAGGGGGAAAGTGTGTAATCATTTGCAGTTCTTTGATTTTCTTTTATTATGTTTTGACCTTGCAAACTGAAGAAAAGAAGAAATATCCATGTCTTGAAATCATAACATTTTTGGGGGGGGGGGTAACATATATGCTAATCTGCAGTTTCAAGCAATACACCTTCACAAGAAATCGTGATTTGCAGTGTCTTCCTCTATCTCTTTAAAAAGGGAGTAACCTCACTCCCCCCATTTTGCCCTTTTTTGTGTGAATTTCTTTGATACTGTTAATTCTGTTCCGTACTTTTTAACAGCTAATGAATGAATGGCAGCTGATGTTACTTCTGGATGTGCACACTAGATGAAAACAGAGTAAAAATAATCTAAAAAATCAAGGATTTTTTTTTTTTTCATTCTTTTTGCACATAATTTTATGAGCTTTGTCATCCTTTAGGGTTAAATAGTTCACATTTATCAAAAATTTATTCTACTTCAGTTATCATAATCATTTTTTCCAGCATTTTTTCTATTTTTTTAATTAAAAGAAAAAGAGTACTGGACAAGTGATGATGACAAATTACATTTCAAGATGATAATTATTTGATATTTGACAGGTTTCATGAGATAATCTTGGATAGATGACGGTTCACGATAAAAAATATTTGATAGGTGCTGCATCCAAAGAAATAATATTTTGTCAGTTGACAAGTTTGCATCGATAATATTTTAAAATGACAGGTAGGCAGTGAATTAAAAAATATGAAATACAAATATCTCTCAGTATATGATACCTCCAGACGATCAGCACAAACCCCCCAAATGCAGTTTTCCCAATAAAATTAAAGTGATTACGGACTACCTCTCCGTGCGCTCATGCCCACATCAAGCAGAGTGACCCACCAGAAAGCCTTGGTTTTAAAAAGTCCAGACCAAAAATTTGGCCCTTTTTTTCTTTTTTAAAAAGGGCAGTCAGTTTGCAAGTGCGTTGAACACCAAAAGCCGTGAAAAAATCCGGGGACATGAAAAGGGGGAAGCTAAAATAAAACGAGTTGATTTAACATGGTGTTCTCTAAGGCAGCCCCAAAATAGGGTAAATGAAGGCATTTGAACGGAATTGATCAAAAAGGATTTAGTAGAGTTTTTTTTTTTTTTTTTCGCAATCAATCTAGATTTCTTAGTATTTTCGGAATTGTAACAAAACTTTTTTGCAGATTTATAAAATTAGATTAGGGTAGAGAAAAATTTTTTTTCTTCTTTTTTTCAAATTTACTGATTAATTAAATACTTTAATTTTTGAAATAATTCCATACGTTTTAATACTGTGTCTCAGAGACCTTCATACATATTTAAATTTTTAGGGGTTAAAAAAAAAAGGGAAATTTTAAGGGATTAAAAAAAAATAATTTTGGGGGGATTAAAAAAAAGGGGAAATTTTGGGGGGATTAAAAAAAAAAAAAAAAGGGTTTTGAGGGGGTAAAAAAAAAAGAATTTGGAGGGAAAAATAAGGGAAATTTTGGGGGATAAAAAAAAAAGGGAAATTTGAGGATTTTAAAAAAAAGGGAATTTTGGGGGGATAAAAAAAGGGAATTTTGGGGGGAGTAAAAAAAAAAGAATTTTGGGGGGTTAAAACAAAGGGAATTTTGGGGGAATTAAAAAAAAGGAATTGGAGGGGGTAAAAAAAAAGAATTTTGGGGGGGATTACAAAGGAATTTGGAGGGATAAAAAAAAGGAATTTAGAGGGATTAAAAAAAGGGATTTGGAGGGATAAAAAAAAGGAATTTGGAGGGAGTAAAAATTGGAGGGATAAAAAAAGAATTTGGAGGGATAAAAAAAGGAATTTGGAGGGATTAAAAAGAGAATATAGGAAAGGTGGTGATAATATGAGAGAACAATGTATATGATATAATGTGCATATATAATGCATACATATATATGTATATAATAATGTGTATATAACATATATATATAATGTGTATATAATATACAATGTGGTATAGGGCATATATACATCAATTACGAGCTGAAAATAATCACAAATGATGCTAATAGATTCTTAAAAAACCTGTTGCAATGAAAAAAAAATCTTGAAACGATCTACGATGAAAAAAAAAAAGAAAAACATTTTCACCAAAATGTTGCAAATTGTCTTAAAATTTGGGCTTTCCATTCTTCTCCCTTCCTTACCGGTGCCGGCGGGGGAAACAGATCAGGAAAATGAAGCAAAGGCAGAATCCTTCTCTTCCCTTCTTCTTTTATCGAGTTTTTTGGACTTAAACCGAATTTTGCCCAAAATTGAATCGCACGCCCCGTTGGCGCCTGTGTGGTCGTATTTCAAGTAAATATAACCGGGGGGGGAATTGGCCCGCTTTCCCTTGACAAACTGATTCATTTCATTGTGGTTTGTTTATCTTTTCTCTTGTTTTTGTTGTTATTATTATTGTTATTACTATTATCATTTATTATTGGTAGTAGTAGTAGCAGTAGTAGTAGTATTTATTATTATTATTAATAACAATACTATTATTATTATTATTATTAATAGTAGTACTCTTGCTGACAGGGATGGTGATAGGAAACAGAGGAAGAGGCAAACTGAAGACAAGACTGAGCGACATCAAAAATATTTGCGGGCTGTCGATGGTACAAGTAGAAAAAAAAGCGCAAGATCGAGTTAAGTGGCGAACGATGGTGGAGAGGTCCATGGCTGCTCAAACATGAGCATGCCGTTATTGAAAAAAAAAGTACTCTATCATTAATATTGTGTAATAATATTTATTATTATAATAATGATGTAGTGTCCCCGTGAGGGCCAGCGATTTCTAGTTAGACCCCCCATGGCGTCGTTTTCGTTGTGAGAATGGGCGCTCCCTATAGAGATATATTTTTCCCCATACATTTTAAACCATTGTTTCAACAGTATATAGCAAAATATCTATACGTTTAATATGGCCAAAGAATCTCCCTGTGTGTATGTGTATATAGTAAAGCTTACAGCAATAAGAAATTAATATAATGTTTCAATATGATTGAGGACCCACGAATTCCCGCCTCTCGGCCAGTTGATTGTGGCGAGAGGAACTGAGAGGACCTATTTTGTATTGCTCTACGAGATAAGTATTCGGGGATTCATGTATTTTCATGGCTAGCTCTTTTAACCGGGGGTTAATCCGGAAAGGGCCACGGGATGTCGTGTAGCTCCTATAAATATAGGAAGAACTGTTATTATTTTTTTTTATGTTTGTTTCACCTACAACTCCAGTTCCCCGACTCTGATTTAAACCCCCATTAATGCTCTTCCGAAAATTTTTCGCCCCTTGCAAGATGTCCTTTCTTTTGCTTATATTATTTTGATAAGCTTAAGGATTATCGAAAAGGGGGTCGTCACAATCAAAATCATTCAGTGGTGAAGGCGCTCATGATAGGCCCATAAAAATTAATGATAATCATAAAATCAGTAATAATAATGAAGTATAATAATTTATAATAATAATGATAATAATAATGATAATGATGATAACAATGATAATGATAATAAGTAATAATGAAAAATAATGATAATAATGGGTCATTTTATCATCATATCATCATCATCGAAATAACAATAAGAATAACATCAACAATAAAAAAAAATAAATAATATTAATGGGTAGAGTTTTTATTTTTTTATTTAACGGTAGTTCATGTTGAGCCGCGTGGTCATAGCATGATAATTAATTGTAGTTTTATTTGTGATGCTCTGAGTGAGTAGTGGAGGGTCCCCAGTCCTTTCACGGAGAGTGCCGGTGTTACCTTTTAGAGTACTACTATTAATAATGATAATAATAATAATATTATTATTATTAATAATAATAAATAATACTAATGATAATAATACTAATAATAAATGATAATAGTAATAACAATAAAAATAACAACAAAAAAAAGAGAAAAAATAAACAAACCACAATGAAATGAACAGTTTTTCAAGGGAAAGCGGGCCAATTCCCCCCCCGGTTTTATTTACTTGCAATACGACCACACAGGCGCCCAAAAGGGGGTGCGATTTTAACTTTGCAGAATTTCGGGTTTTAAATCCAAAAAATCGATAAAGAAGAAGGGAAGGAAGGGTTTTGCCTTTTCTTCATTTTTCCCGATCTGTTTTCCCCCCCCCGACAACCGGTAAGGAAAAGGGGGAAGAAGGGGGAAACCAAAAATTTTTAAGGGCAATTTTCAACATTTTTGGGAAAATGTTTTTTTTTGTTTTTATCGTAGATGTTTAAGATTTTTTTTTTATTGCAAAAAGGGTTTTTAAGAATCTATTAGCATATTTGTGATTTTTTTTTCAGTCGAAAATTGATGTATATATGAATACACACATTGTATATTAAACCCATTATATTATATTTTATATAATTGAATAATATACAAGTGTGATAGCAAAAATCAATTACGGCTAAAAAAAATAATCACAAATGATGAAATAGTTTTTAAAAACCCCGTTGAAATAAAAAAAAAAAATCTTGAAACGATCTACGATAAAAACAAAGAAAAAAATTTTCACCAAAATGTTGAAAAATGTTTTAAAAAATTTGGGCTTTCCTTCTTCTCCATTCCTTTACCGGTGTCGGCGGGGGGAAAAAGATAGGAAAATGAAGAAAAGGAGAATCCTCTCTTCCCTTCTTCTTTTATCGAGTTTTTGGACTTAAAACCGAATTCTGCAAAGTTGAATCGCACGCCCTGTTGGGGGCTGTCTGGTCGTTTTGCAAGTAATATCCCCCGGGGGGGGAATTGGCCCGTTTTCCCTTTGGACAAACTGTTTCATTTTTTGGGGTTTTGTTTATCTTTTTTTGTTTTGTTGTTTTATTATTTTATTACTATTTTTTTATATTAGTATTTACATTAGTATTTTTTATTATTTTTAATAAAAATAATTTATTTTTATTATCATTATTAATAGAAATTTTAAAAGGTAACCCGGCACTCTCCGTGGAAAGGAACGGGGACCCTCCCCTACTCCTCCAAGAGCTCAAACATAAAAAATACAATTAATTATCAGCTATGACCCGGGGGCTAAAAAATGAACCCACCGTTAAAAAAAAAAAATAAAAAAACTTATCATTTAAAATTATTACGTTTTTTTATTGTGGGGGTGTTATTCTATTGTTTTATCGATGATGATGTGAGATGATGAGATTTTATTATATATTATCATTATTATCATTTTTATATTTTCATTGTTTTCATCATTACATTATTTTTATCATTATTTAAACATTTTTTAATATCTTTTATTTTTACTGATTTTTGATTATCATTATATTTATGGGTCCGTATCATGAGCGGCCCTTCACCATGAATGAGTTGTTTTGGGCGACCCCCTTTTTTGATAACCTTAAAATTTTCAAAAAAATATAAGCAAAAAAAAAGGACATCGGCAAAGGGGCGTAAAATATTCGGGAAGGGGGGCATTAATGGGGGTTTTTTAAAACAGAGTCGAGGAATGGAGGGTAGGTGAAAAAACATAAAATAAAATAATAACAGTCTTCCTATATTTTTAAAGGGAAATACACGACATCCGTGGCCCTTTCCCGGGTAATCCCGGTTAAAAAAAGCTAGCCCTGAAAATAATGAATCCCCGAATACTTTTTCTCGTAGAGGGAATACAAAAAAAGGGCCTCTGTTTTCCCTTTGCCACAATAAAATGGGGCCGGAAAAGGCGGGAATCGTGGGTCCTCAATCATATTGAAAATTATATTAATTTTTTATTTGTAAGCTTTACTATATACAAAAAACCCACAGGGAGATTTTTTGGCCATATTAAAATTTAAAAAATTTTGCTTATACTGTTTAAAAAAAATGGTTTAAAATGTATGGGGAAAAAAATACTCTATAGGGAGCGCCCATTCTCACAACGAAAACGACGCCATGGGGGGTCTAACTAGAAATCGCTGGCCCTCACGGGGACACTACATCATTATTATAATAATAAATATTATTACACAATATTAATGATAGAGTACTTTTTTTTTCAATAAGGGCCATGCTCATGTTGGAGCAGCCAGGGGACCTCTCCACCATCGTTCGCCACTTAACTCGATCTTGCGCTTTTTTTTCTACTTGTACCATCGACAGCCCGCAAATATTTTTGATGTCGCTCAGTCTTGTCTTCAGTTTGCCTCTTCCTCTGTTTCCTATCACCATCCCTGTCAGCAAGAGTACTACTATTAATAATAATAATAATAATAGTATTGTTATTAATAATAATAATAAATACTACTACTACTGCTACTACTACTACCAATAATAAATGATAATAGTAATAACAATAATAATAACAACAAAAACAAGAGAAAAGATAAACAAACCACAATGAAATGAATCAGTTTGTCAAGGGAAAGCGGGCCAATTCCCACCCCGGTTATATTTACTTGCAATACGACCAGCACAGGCGCCAACAGGGCGTGCGATTCAACTTTGCAGAATTCGGTTTAAGTCCAAAAAAAATCGATAAAAGAAGAAGGAAGAGAAGGATTCTGCCTTTGCTTCATTTTTCCTGATCTGTTTTCCCCCGCGACACCGTTGTAAGGAATGGAGAAGAATGGAAAGACCAAATTTTAAGACAATTTGCAACATTTTGGTGAAAATGTTTTTCTTTGTTTTTCATCGTAGATCGTTCAAGTTTTTTTTCATTGCAACAGGTTTTTAAGAATCTATTAGCATCATTTGTGATTATTTTTCAGCTCGTAATTGATGTATATATGCATATACACACATTGTATATTATATACACATTATATATATATGTTATATACACATTATTATATACATATATATGTATGCATTATATATGCACATTATATCATATACATTGTTCTCTCATATTATCACCACCTTTCCTATATTCTCTTTTTAATCCCTCCAAATTCCTTTTTTTATCCCTCCAAATTCCTTTGTTTTATCCCTCCAAATTCTTTTTTTTTTACTCCCTCCAAATTCCTTTTTTTTATCCCTCCAAATCCCTTTTTTTAATCCCTCTAAATTCCTTTTTTTTATCCCTCCAAATTCCTTTTTTTTATCCCTCCAAATTCCTTTTTTTAATCCCTCCAAATTCCTTTTTTTAATCCCTCCAAATTCCTTCTTTTTATCCCTCCAAATCCCTTTTTTTAATCCCTCTAAATTCCTTTTTTTTATCCCTCCAAATTCCTTTTTTTTTTTAATCCCTTCAAATTCCTTTTTTTTTTTTTTTTTTTAATCCCTCCAAATTCCTTTTTTTTAATCCCTCCAAATTACTTTTTTTTAATCCCTTCAAATTCCTTTTTTTATCCCTCCAAATTACTTTTTTTTTATCCCTCTAAATTCCTTCTTTTTTTTAATCCCTCAAAATTCAATAGTGTATGAAGGTCAGTCTGGAGACACAGTATTAAAACCTGTATGGAATTATTTCAACAATTAAAGTAAGTTTAAATATGATCAGTAAATTTGAAAAAAGAAGAAGAAGAAGAAAATTTCTCTACCCAAATTTAGTATTTTATCAATCTGCAATAAGTTTTGTTAAAAATTTCCCGAAAATACATAAGAAATCTAGATTGATTAGCGAAAAAAAAAAAAAAAAAACTCTACTGATCCTGTTGATCAATTCCGTTCAACTGACCTTCATTTTCCCTATTTTGGGGGCATAGCCTTAGAGAACACCATGTTGAATCAGACTCGTATTTATTCTTAGCTTCCTCCGGTTCATGTCGCGGATTCTTTCACGTGCATTGGTGTTCAACGCACTTGCAAACTGACTGTCTCTTTAAAAGAAAACAACGGCCAGAATTTTTGGTCTGGACATTTTTAACCAAGGCTTTCTGGTCGGTCACTCTGCTTGATGTGAGGCATGAGCGCACGGCAGATGTAGTACCGATAATCACTTTAATTTTATTGAGGCAGAACTGCACTTGGGAGGTTGTGCTGATCGTCTGGAGGTATCATATACTGAGATGATATTTGTATTTCATATATTTAATTAACACTGCCTACCTGTCATTTATCAAATGATTATCGATGCAAACTTGTCAACTGACAAAATATTATTGTCTTGGATGCAGCACCTATCAAATATTTTTCATCGTGAACCTGTCATCTATCCAAAGATTATCATCATGAAACCTGTCAACTATCAAATAATTATCATCTTGAACATGTCAATTTGTCATCATCAGCTTGTCCAGTACGTCTTTGCTTTGAATTAAAAAAGTAGAAGAAATGCTGGAAAAAATGATTATGATAACTGAAGTAGAATGAATTTGATAAATGTGAAGCTATTTAACCACTAAAGGATGACAAAGCTCATAAAATTATGTGCAAAAAGAATGAAAAAAAAAAAAAATCCTTGACTTTTAGATTATTTTACTCTGTTTCATCTAGTGTGCACATCCAGAAGTAACATCAGCTGCCATTCATTCATTAGCTGTTAAAAAGTACGGAACAGAATTAACAGTATCAAAGTATTCACACACAAAAGGGCAAAATGGGTGGAGTGAGGTTACTCCCTTCTTAAGAGATAGAGGAAGACACTGCAAATCACAGATTTCTTGTGAAGGTGGTATTGCTTGAAACTGCAGATTAGCATATATGTTAGCTCCCCCCCAAAATGTTATGATTTCAAGACATGGATATTTCTTCTTTTCTTCAGTTTGCAAGGTCAAAACATAATAAAAGAAAATCAAAAGAACTGCAAATGATTACACACATTCCCTTTCTTTTTGGCAGAGAGAGCAGCATGCCACCTAAAGTCACACCTGTGGAATGGCCTGAAGATACTGGCTTGGAAACCAGACTGCAGAACTTTCCCAAAAAAGTGAAAGGAGCAAATTCTCTCATATTTTTCATTGAACAAGAAATCATTTTTACCAACGATTTATATGATTTCATAAGTCGCAAAGTATTTATGCAACGACTTAACGAATTTTGCTGTGAATATAACTTATACATCCCGTGCAGTCCTCAGGTTGGCTGGATACTTAAATATGCGGGAATTAAATCTCGATCAATTAGTGCGAGGGGCAAGCAGAACGTGGTTTACTATGGTCTTGTATGGGCAGGAGATCATGAGTAAAAGTAAAGTTTCATGTGAATATATTACAATACATGAAGGTTGTTGATTATTTTTCTTTAAAAAAATCCATCATTTTGTCAAAGGAAAATGTATTGTGATTGACATCTGCCAGGGATAATGTTTGTCCTTCTCTGTTATATTGTACAGGAATTCTTAAATACTTCTTTTTGAAATGAGTATTTCCAGTACTTTCTTTTTTCAGGGGCTAATATAATGTAGTTTTGCCTTACTTTGTATGAAGGTACTGCCATTTGAAATATGTTTGATATGTTGTCTTTCTTTCTGAAGTGTAGTGATGAATGTCATTTTTTTTTTCTGTTAGTGTAGTGATGAATGTCATTTTTTTTTCTGTAGTGTAGTGATGAATGTAATTTTTTTTCTCTATTTTTTTTTATGATAATGTATCATTATTGCAATCTGCAAAAAATATTAAAGATTAATGTTTTGGGAAGTCAATAAAAACTTGAGGCGTTATTGCCTTTCTTTTGTTATCCTCAATGAAAATTTTGATGTAAAAAGTAATCATTCAGCGCAGGCACTCCCTTGGCTATGCCTCTGGTCGCAGGTGTGAGAAAATATATATTTTCCTCAGCATTTTAACATAATTACTTAAGATAGTAATCAAATTACAATGAAGAGGAAAATGTAGGGGAGAGGGAGAGAGAGAGAGAGAGAGGGTGCAGAATAGAGAGAGAGGAGATAGAGAGATGGAGAGAAAAGGATAAGAGAGAGAGAGAAGAGAAAGAGAAGAAAGAAAGAGACAGAGACGAGAAGAGGAGACAGAGACGGGACAGAGCAGAGAAGAGAGAAAGAGAGAGAGACAGAGACAGACATTGTTAAGTAATGATATTAACAATGAATTCATTGTTGAAATTAATCTAAGGTATGATAAAGTTAAAATGATTAATAAAATTGAAAATGAAAAAATAATATATTAATATAAATAATGTAAAAATACACAACAACTTGATAAGCAAAAAAAATAAAAATTGGTCTTACACAAAGTCCTTCACTGCATATTCATCACTTGGATAAATTATATTGCACATGAGTTTCTTGTGTATAGCTCTGTACAAGATTGACTGAGAGCAGGAAATTCATATGTATTTCATCAGTAACCTATTGCATAGTTTACATGGTTTTGGATAATGGACTACTGGTCTACTATAGCAGCTTTCAAGTTGATGGGAAGGGGAACTGGAATAGTTAAACAGGATGCATTTCTATTCCTTTAGAGATTTCTCAGCCTGCACATGCTGTGTCTAGCAGATGGACTTGGGCTAAACCTATAACTGCAAAAATAATTTTGGGAAAGGAAAAATTGGAAATGAGGGTAGTTATTGTTCTGTTTCAAGGAAAAATTTTGTAGGTAAATCATCTAATAAGGACAGAAAAATGAATTTTAAGTACATCAATAATAAGATGCCATCCTAAATTTCATTTTCTTATCTATACATCTCTACCACTGATACTTGAAAAATATGAGATTTCAAAAATAAAATAAAAAGATCAAATTGCAATTACTTACCAAATGATCGTACAAATATATTTTTAAAATTCTGTACATCAATGTTGTTTTAACAGAAAGATTGCCTTTCTAAAATTTCACATCACACATAAAAATTCCTGCAATAGAAGTTTAAGATATTTCACAATGTGACTGTAAAGGAATAATGATGATAATTTGCATGAAGAAAGGCATCCTACATTGCCTGAATTAGGAAAATAAACTAAATCATTTATATTGGTGGTATATGCCATATAAATGTATGTGTTTATGCATTACATTTGTGTTATGTGTGTGTAATTTTTATATATATATATATATATATATATTAATATATATATATATATATATATATATATAATATATAATATAGATTGTATTATATATATATATATATATAGTATTATATATATTATATAATATAT
>NC_051425.1:13767981-13770481 GCF_015228065.2 Penaeus monodon | reverse complement strand
GAGAGAGAGAGAGAGAGAGAGAGAGAGAGAGAGAGAGAGATTATGAGTGACACTTACTTACCGTAAAGCATTAGCAGATATAACCGCAGGTGGGGTCCCTCGCATTCCTAACGTATTTGTCCTGTCTGGTTCACTTATTTTTCTTAGTAGTTAACATGGATCATAAATGAATTATAAATGAATTTCTCGGTTATTTCAGCCTGATGTTGATGTTTTCTTTATTCTCATTCTGGGATTTAATCGCTTGAGTATGTTTGACTTTGGAAGCTGAGACAGGAGAAAATTATAATTTTTACATCCTGTGTAAATAATTTATCTCATTGAAAGAAAGTTTCTTTGCTTTATGTATCTTCTTTAAATAAGATTATGCTTACTAGACCCATTTATCGTATGGCATTGCATGATATATCATGATGTAGCATATTATTTGAATTTTTATATTTGTGTTGAATTTATCTGACAACTTACGCTTATGAACCATAGGATTTTTATGGTTCATAGTTATATGAATGCTGTCTTTTTATGGCTGTATATTCTGTATTCAGACGACCGAAAAATGACATGAGGATTAGAGAAATATAGTTTAACTTATAGTATGGCTGTAGGTTAGTTAAGAGAAATTTTATGAAACATCTGTCATTGTGATCTTTTGAAGTCGAATGCTCCCTCGTTTACTTTATGACGTTTTAATGAATAGGATGCCATGGTATGATCTTCTCCTTAATCTATAAGGTGGTTTTCATATAATTTCATGAGATGATCGTATCGTGAAGTTATGATATAACTTTAATTCATAGTTATCACATGATTATAGATTTCTAATAAGAATCTACATAAAAAAAAAACATCCGTAAAAAATATTCATCCTTATTATCATCAAAATTCAGTATCAGAGCTTATTCACCGTCATCTCCTTCTCCCATGATATGATATCTATTAAGAACATATATTTTTTTCCCCACAAAAAAAAAATCCAAAAGCAAGCCATGTCGAATGCACCCGCGCGGAAGGCGATGCTCAGCTGTTCCGTGTTTACTCCGCCATCTGTTGGCCGGAGCTGCAGTCGCTGATGAGCCTCGGAGGTGGTTGATTGTCGCTGTGGTCGATGTGATTCCATTGTGATTATTCGCATATGAGAAAGTGGAAGTGTTGTGTGGCAATGTCAAGACAAGTGTGAGGGTGCGATAGGTGCGTCCAGTGTGAAAATGTGCAGCTAGGGAGTGCTAGTGACCGCCGGAGGAGAGCGACATGGGAGGGCAGCAAGGCAAGGAGAGGCACCTCGGGTCGGGCGGCGGCACCATAACCCGCTCGGGGAAGGCCAAATATCGCTCCAGCAGGGATATACGGACCGCAGGAGCCAACATATTCACCGAGCATAATGGTGAGTACGTCGTGAACAAGCTCCGGTGTGGCTGAGAGGGTGCTGTGAGGAGGAAACCGGAGGTGGGCGGAGGCATGTTGACAGCTGCGGCTGAGGGAAACCAAGGAGCGAGCCGGGGAGGCAGCTCTCTCTCTCTCTCTCTCTCTCTCTCTCTTCTCTCTCTCTCTCTCCTCTCTCTCTCTCTCCCCCCCTTCTCTTCCTCTCTCTCTCTCTCTCTCTCTCTGTCTCTCTCCCTCTCAGTCTTCTCCTCTCTCTCTCTCTCTTTCCTCTCTCTCGCCCTTTCTCTCCCGCTCCTCATCTCCTCTCTCTCTCTCTCTCTCTCTGTCTCTCTGTCTCTCTCGCTCTCTCTCTCGATCTCTCGTCCTCTCTCTCTCTCTCTCTCTCTCTCTCCCTCTCTCTCTCTAACTGTCTGTCTGTCTGGTCTCTCTCTCTCTCTCAACTGTCTGTCTGCCTCCTCTATCTCTTCTCTCTCCTCTCTCGTCTCCTCTTCTCTCTCCGTCTCTCTCTTCTCTCATCTTCCTCTCTCCTCCTCCCCTCTCTCTCTCTCTCGTCTCATCTCGCTCTCTCTCTTCCCAGCCCCTCTCGCTCTCTCTCGTATCTCATCTCTCTCTCTCTCTCTCTCACTCTCTCTCTGCTCTCTCCTCCCTCCCTCTCTCTCCTCTCTTCTCCTCTCCCTGCTTCCCTCTCGCATCTCTCTCTCTCGATCTCTCTCTCTCTCTCTCTCTCTCTCTCTTCTGTCTGTCTCTCGTCTCTGTCTGTCTGTCCCTCTCTCTGACTGTCTGTCTCTCTCTCTCTCCTCTCCCCCCTCTCTCTCTCTCCTCTCATCCTCCTCTCTCTCTCTCTCGTCTCTCTCTCTCGTCTCTCTCTCATGTCCCTCGGATCTCTCTCTCTCTCTCTCTCTCTCTCCCTCTCTCTCTCGCCTCCCTCTCTCTTGCTCTCTCGGTTCAGATTTCTCTCTCTCTCTCTTCTCTCTGCTTTGCTCTCCTCCTCGTCTCTCTCTCTCTCTCCTCGTCTCAGAAGCCTCTCTCTCTCTCTCTCTCTCTCTCTCTCCTCTCCCTCTCTCATCTCGATCTCCCTTCTCTCTCCTCCATCATCTCTCTCTCTTCTCTCTCTCTCTCC
>NC_051425.1:13755481-13762981 GCF_015228065.2 Penaeus monodon | reverse complement strand
AGTGAGGGAGTGACTGTGACAGTATGTGTATGTGTACAGTGTATATAAATTTTATATCTTTAGGTAAAATGTAAGCACATTTCAATTAGGCCCTATTTCATTTTACAAGTAAAACTGTATTTACATATGTGTGTATTGAATATAAAGTTTTGCATAAATCTTATGTACCAAGACAAAATGCAAGGTAAATATTATTAGTTGCCTAGAAAGAAATTAATAATCCTTTAGATCATTTTAAAGTACCCTTATTACATATGTAGACGAGGTACCACTGCCTGATTAGCAGGGATTTGACCAACATGTATCCTAAAGGTTTAACTTTTTAGAAAATAGAATTGCACCGGACTCAGATTTTCAGAGAATTCTTGCATGTGATATACAGTAATGTTGCTTGATCTACTGAGGAATGTTAAATCACCTCAGATTATGGTGAAGATTAATTGATCTTTTTTTATTACCTTTTTGCTTCTCATGGTTGGATCCAAATGTTGTCTGGATGGAGGTAAAGTGCCTCCATAACTTATGAGAATGATGTGTAATTTTGTTAGCTGATGCTTAGAATTTGGGTGTTCCCGGCAGAATTATTTTCATATGCGAATGACACATAATTTTTGTGAGGTAATGCATAAAATTTGGACCATCCTGGCGAAAATTATTTTCATGTGGAGTATGCGTGACAGCAGGCTTCTTGGCTGTGTCTCATGACATTATCATGACTCGGTGTGGCGTTACCAGTGTCAGGCAACATGTGCGCTGCATGATGAAGGGTTAGGGAGGGGGGAGGGGGAGGGGAAGAGGGGAGGTGTAAGGACTCTGGTATGTGTGTGGTGAGGTTTTGATGGTCCGCAAAAGAGGAAACCTCCCGGGAGGCGAGATGGACAGACAGAAGGGTAGAAAAGGGTCGATAGATGAGGTTAATAGGGGGCGTGGGGGGAAGGCCAGGTTGGTGAGGGATGGGTGGAGGATAGGAAGGGAAAGTAGGATAGGATAGGATATAAAGAAAGCGATGGGAGGAGAGAAAGATTTTTGTGAAAAATAGGTTAGGATTAAATGGAAGAAGGAGGCGTAGGATAGAAATGGATAGGAATCCGGAACAATGAAGACTGGATAATTTGCGGTGGATTCGTGGGGTGCGGAAGGGGTTAGGTAGGGGAGGGGAGGGGAGGGTTAGGGAGATAACGATTTTCTAGCGTTGTTATTTTATTTTTAACAAATTCAAAGCCCACGCAAGAATATATATCTGATCGATGAGGTTCGGTGGAGAAAACGACGGGGTTCGACAACGATATATTTTTATTTTTCGTAATTTAAATGCGGGTCCGGTGTAATGGGGTCGGTGTGCAGGGAGAGGGGAGTGGCTCGTAAATACGGTTTGAGAAGGTAGTGATAAGGAACCGTGTGCTGGGGAAAGGGGGAGGGGGATTCTATGTGTGCGATTTTTTTTCTTTCTTTTTCTTTTTTTTTTCACTGGCGTTCTCCGAGGTTCTGTAGAAGCTACGAGGCCCCTGGGAGTTGAAATAGGGGGGGGGGGGAGGAAGACTTGATTCAAGGGATTGGCGGTGGAGGGAGGGAGGGGATGAGGGAAGGAAATCGCTTCAGTACCTGAAGTGGAAGATGGAAAGTGGGGGGGGGGGGGGGCAAGATGATTGACTAACGTACCTGTGGAAGTGCAGGAGGAGGTAACTTCATTACCAGAAGTGGAAGAGGGGGAAGGGAAAAGACGACAATCGAGGAAGTGGATTTTGTGTTTCTTTCTGTATTGTAGGTGGAAGATAGGGTGGAAGGAGGATGTGGAGATCTTTTTTCCGTAATGTAATTGGAAGATTAGGGTGGAAGCAATGACCTAATCCCGCGCATTTTTAACTTACGAGGAGGAAGAGTCAGGCAGGAGCGAAAGCGTCGATGCTGCTGCTGCAAAGTCCACGTTGGTTGCTTGTTGTTGTTGTTGTTTTTTCGCCCCTGGCTGGTGTGGATACGTTGCAGGAGGCCCTTGGTGGAGAGGCGGCCTCCACGCGTTAATAATGGAGCTGGCGGCGGCATGCAAAACCTGCGCTTACAAAAGTCGATCCAGATGTAAACTCTCAGGTCGGCAGGTCTCTCTCTCTCTGGGTTGGTGGGGATGGGGGTGGGGGTGATGGAGGTTGGGGAGGAGGGGGCGTTGTTCTCCGTCTTTTTCTCTGTTAAAATTTTTTTTCTCCGTTTCCTCCATGTGTTGTTTGGTCTTCTTTCTTCGTTCTGTTTCTCTCCTTTCCCCGCTTTCTCTCTTTCTCTTTCTTGTTTCTAACTCTCTTTCCCTCAAACCTTCCCCCTTCCTGACTCTCTCACTCTCTACCATACCCTCCCCTACCCTTCATCTCCCCTACCCTGCTCCCTCTCCCTGCTCCCTCCCCATCTCTTTCCCTTTTCCCTCCCCATCTCTCTCCCCCTCCCCTCTCTCTCCCATCCCCTCTCTCTCCCCATCCCCTCTCTCTCCCCATCCCCCCTCCCTTCTCCCCTCCCCTCTTGTCCTCCCTCTACCTCTCCCCTCCACGCTAGCTTCAGATTGTTTTGGTACCGAGAGAGCGCCTATCAGTATGTTTTCCAGGGATGGTAAACTTCATTTCGCACTGTTGCTTGTGCACGCGCGTTCGAGGCAGGTAAGGACGGCATCCAGAGCGAGTCTCCGTGCGGTTACAAACCTTAATTCGTTTGTTTTTATTTTTTTATTATTATTTTTTTTTTTGCGTTTGTTTATTTTCGTTTGTTTGTTTATTTTTATTGTTTTTTATATATTTATTTTTATTTTGTGGTTTGTTGACAGGTATTTTTTCTTTTCTTTTTTGTCTACCCCCGTGTGTGAGGGAGGTGGGCCGCGAAGGGGCGGTGTTGTACCTTGAGGGCAAGCTGATCACGCTGGGTTGTCACGACTCGGGCGAAACAAGAGGGGGCGGGGGAAAGGGCGTGTGTGGGCGTGGGTAAAGGTGTGGAAATGTTGAAAAAGGAGTTGGCGTTCTTAAGCTCTGTGGAAGATAGGCCTAGATGAACAGCTTGTAGGAGGTAGGCCTATATTTTTTTTTTTTTTTTTTTTTGTTTTGTATTGTTAGATTTTTTTTTCTAATGACTTGATTTGTTAACGTTGATAATGAAGATGGGGTTTGAAGAGCGTTTTGATAGCCCCCGACAGGTCTTTTCGGAGATAATGAAGCCTGAGCGATGTTTATCTTCGTCGAGGACGGGGTCGTGTGATTAATGATCAGCTGACGGGCGTGGAATGCGCGCGTGGAGTGCCTGGTCGTAGTCGTCGGAAAGGAGTTAAAGGAAAAGATGACAAAAAAGGGAGAGGAGAGGAGGAGGATAGGTGAATACATGATTGAGAGGGAGATAAGGAAAGGAAGGAAAAGGTGAACGAGGGAATGGAGATAATTCTGCACGAGAGAGAGAGAGAGAGAGAGAGAGAGAGAGAGAGAGAGAGAGAGAGAGAGAGAGAGAGAGAGAGAGAGAGAGAGTTAGAGGGAGAATGTTTAAACAAAAGCTGCCCTGAACAAAAGAACTAAAAAAAAAGTAGAAAAGCGAAAAGTGCTGAACGGCGAGTGATAAAAGGAAGAAAAAAAGAGAAAAAACAATAAAGATCGAAACAGACAGTAATCACACATCCAATCACTCTGGCCATTTCACGCGCACATTTCGAAGGAAAGGGACTTTCTCTTTAACTTTCACTTACGGATGCAAGGAGGTTATGTTTGTGCATGTGGGTTTAATTTGCTGCTTGCTCGGCAGATGCGGAAGAGGTATTGATGACGTTAGAAGTGCTTGCGGGTGCTTGCTTGCCTGCGTTCCTGTCTGTGGCGCGCTGTTTACATCCTGTCAGATGATACCGCGTGAGCCTCACACATTTAAGCGCGGCACGCATACGCACGCACGCACCCCCCCCCCACCCCCCCCGACACACACATAAGCTACATAAACATATACATACACATGCACATACACGCACATGCACATACACGCACACACACGCATGCACGCGCACGCACGCACGCGCACGCACGCACGCGCACGCACGCACGCGCACGCGCGCACACACACACACACACACACACACACACACACAACACACACTCACACACACACACACACACACACACACACACATACACACACACACATACACACACACACATACACACCACACATACACACACACATACACACACACATACACACACACCACACACACACACCACACACACACACACACACACACACACACACACACAAAACACACACATACACACACACACACACACACACACACACACACCACACACACACACACACACATCACACACACACACACACACACACACACACACACACACACACACACACACACACACACCACTTACCACCCCTCCGCGACAACTGCGTCAGCCACTGACATGTATATGACACCGCCACCATTTCCTCTCCACCGCCGCCGCCACCATGCCACTATTCCACTATTCCCCGAGACCCGCTGCCCCTCCTACTTACCATCCTACTTAGCCTCATACTTCCCCTTATACTTCCCTTCCTACGTACCCTCATACTTACCTTTCATACTTAACTTCATACTTACTTCATACTTACATTCATACTTACCCTCGTAAATAACCTCTACTTACCCTCCCACATACCCTCATACTTACCTTCATGCATACCCTCATACTTACCCCATACTTACCCTCATACGTACCCTCATACTTCATCTACTTAATCCCTACTTACCCTAATACTTACCCTCTTACTTACTCTATACTTATCCTCCTACTTACACGCGGATGGGGAGCCTCATGATTCCGGGATTGCGGCTTTTATTATGCAGCATCGCGGGCGTGAGGAGGATCTGGGATCGGCTGTTGCAACGCGCTTTACGCTATCGCTGTTCCATCGGCATTTTATCGTTATTGTTACGGTGTGCGAGTGTCGTTTTTGTGTGTTCGTATTGGTTTATTGCTTCTTGTTGTTGGTTTGCTTTGTTATTGTTGTTATTATTATTATTTTTATTATTATTATTGTTGTTGTTGTTGTTGTTTGTCGTCATCAGCATCATTATCATTATTATAATTTTTATTAATATTGTTATCATCAATACCCTTATCAGTAATAGTAGTTTTCATTCATTATTTTATCATCATCATTATCATTACCATCATCATCATCACCACCATTATCACCATCATTATCATCATCATGCTATGAACCTGTGCACGTAGGCCTATATAGTTATTATAGGCCATGTTTATGTGTATTAATTTGAGTCTTTATACAAAGGTGTACATGCATGTTCTATGATCGTCGAGTGCTTTGTTTTGCGACCGGAACTGACCACGCGCGTTGCACACTCATTCTGCAACCTCGACCTCTATGTCTTGGGGAATGCCCGCGGTTGGTATTTGTGTTTATCATCGATTATTTTTATCGGTTGATTACTACATAACTGCAACTTTCATAATGCAAGCCTCATAAGTAATGGTGGGCATATAAGACTGTATATATAAAATGTTTACAACACAGCACACTCACTCCTCTCTCTCACTCACTCTCTCACTCACTTTCACTCATTCACCTCACTCGCTCACTCACTCACTCACGCACTCACTCACTCACTCACTCACTCACTCAAGTGTGTGTGTGTGTTTGTGTGTGTGTGTGTGTGTGTGTGTGTGTGTGTGTGTGTGTGTGTGTGTGTGTGTGTGTGTGTGTGTGTGTGTGTGTGTGTGTGATTGTTGATTATGATTCCATGACCCGAAGTCGTCTCGGCCGAATTTCATTACGAGTCCGCATGTCACTGGTTTGTTTGCGTGCAGTGCAAGGCAGATAAAAGGAGTAATAATGAGGACGAAAAAATAATTGTCAGATTGAATAGTAATTTCGGTTAATGCACTCAAGCCGGAGTTTGGGGGAAGGGGGGGAGGGGGGAGGGGGCAGGAGCGACGGCCGTCCTGAATGAAAGATGAAAAAGAGGAGAGAAAAGAAGTGAAATTAAGCAGATGAACTTGCGGTAAAACTTGGGATTTTCTCGGTTTTGTCGCAGATTAACGAGCGGGTCTTAAGTTGCGGTCTCGCGGAAAATGAAAAGAAGCCGGAAGGCGGAATGGCCGGGGATTCTATCGGCGGAGGACCACGTCGGGTCGGGAGCTCGGGATCGGGGGAATTTGAATTCGATTTCCCTTTTCTTTCTTTCTCTCTCTCTTTCTCTTTTTCTTTCTCTCTTTCTCTCTCTTTCTTTCCTTCTTTATCTCTCTCTTTCTTTCTCTCTCTCTTTGCAAGCTTTTTTCTCTCTCTTCTCTTTTCTTTCTTTCTCTCTCTCTCTCTCTCTCTCTCTCTCTCTCTCTCTCTCTCTCTCTCTCTCTCTCTCTCTCTCTCACTCTTTATTTCTTTCTCTCTCTGTCTGTCTTTCTTTCTTTTCTTTCTTTCTTTCTTGCAAGGGCTTTTCGTTCGCCTTTATGCTTTCTCTCTCTCTCTTCTCTCTCTCTCCTTCTCTCTCTCTCTCTCTCTCTCTTCTCTCTCTCTCCTCGTCCTCTTCTCTCCTCTCTCTCTCTCGCCGCTCCTCTCTGCTTTCTTTATTATTTATTTCCTCCTGCTCCTTTTCCTTCTTCTTTTTCTCCCCCCCCACTCCCTTTCGCCGCCCATTTTTCCTGGTGAGCCAAACTCTCTCGCGTTAGCTCATCTACCTCTTTTCTTTCTCTTTTTCTTTCCTTCCCCTTCCCCTCTCCTCCTCTCTCTCCTCCCTTCCTCTCCCTTCCTCCTCTCTCCCCTCCCCTCCCCTCCCCTCACAATTTCCCTCTCCACTCTCCCCTCCTATATCCTCTCCCTTTCCCTCCCCCCTCCTCCTCTCCCTTTCCTTCCCCCTCCTCCTCTCCCTTTTCTCTCTCCCCTCCTCCTCTCCCTTTCCTTCCCCCCTCCTCCTCTCCCTTTCCCTTCCCCTTTCCTCCCTCCCTTTCTTTTCCCCCCTCCCCCTCCCCCATTCCCTCTCCCCCCCTTTCCTCCCCCTTTCCCCTTCTTCCCCTCCCCTCCTCCCCCCCCCGGGGGCCCATACAAAATTTCACCCCCGACCCCTTTTCCCCCCACTTCGTTTAAAAGGGGTTCTTTTTCCTCCCTGGTCCTTCACTCGGGGGAAGTTCTACTCCCTGTCGATGGCCGGGCGGGCAGGTAGGCGGTCGGGAAGATAGGTAAGGGAGGGAGATGGGTTTGCAGATAAGCATGCAGGTGGGTAGGTAGGGTTGTGTACCAAGTAAACAGACGGTCTTTAAATGTGTGTTCCAGGGGGGAAAAGGGAAAGGGTGGGTGGAAATTTTTTTGGTATTTGTAGGAAAATAGCCAAAAAGGGGGGATTTTTAAAGAGATAAAGCATAAGGCAGATTTTCCCCCGGGGGTATCCCAGTAAGCAGAGAAGTGTGTACTCCAGGCAGGTAGAAAGGAGGGAAGGAAGGAAGGGAGGCAGGCACGATGGAAGTAAGGAAGGAAGGAAGGGAGAGA
>NC_051425.1:13745481-13750481 GCF_015228065.2 Penaeus monodon | reverse complement strand
GGTTTTTATCTGTCTATATCTCTATCTCTTTCATACAACATACAGAGAGATATGGAAAGAAAGAAAGAATAGAGATAGAGAAGAAATGAATAAATAAAGAATAGAAATTAAAAAGAAAGAATGAAGATAGATAAAGAAATACAGACAAAAAAAGAAAGGATAAGGATAGAGAAAGAAATAAAGAAAGAGAGAGAAAGAAAGAAATAATAAAGATGGAGAAAATATAAAGAAAAATAAAGAAAGAATAAGGATAGAGAGAGAAAGAAAGAGGGAATGGGAGATGTATCACAGGCGCGGAGGCAAAAGTGGCTGGATTATGGGCGCGAGCAAGCTGTTTATGATCCGCGTAATATGGGTCGGCGTGAAAGCTAAGGGGGGAGAGGGGAGGGAGAGATGAGAGAGGAGGGGAGGGGAGGGAGAGATGAGAGAGAGGAGGGGGGGGAGTGGAGGGGAGGGGAGATGGAGGGGGAGGAGAGGAGCGGATGGGGTGCAGGGGAAGAGAGGAGAGAGGAGGGAGGGAGTCGTGTTTGTGTCGGGGGGGGGGGGGGCAGTTGGTTCAGAATATGGGAGGTAGGAAGAATGAGGATAATGGCGGCGTAGGATAAGCCAAGTAGATGGTACATGCGGTGGAAGGAGGTGATAGGGATTGAGATGGGAGAAAAGAGGAGGTGATACGAGTGGAGATGGTAGGAAAGAGAAGGTGATAAGGGTGGAGATGGGAGAAAAGAGAAGAATTGGCACAAGGGAGATAACAGGGCGATAAGTGGAGAGAGAAGTGGGGCGGAAGAGCGAGGGCGGCCGTGACAGGTGGGTATGACAGGTTGTGTTGGGCACCTCGGGGTATGGTTTTGATGCCCGGTGGTTACGTAGGTGTGTGTGTGGGGGGGGAGGAAGTGGTGGAAAGGAGGTTAGCGGCGGATGATGATGGTGGGGGTTTATTTAGCTTGGCACGCGGTCTCGCCCCTCCCTTATCTCTCGTTCCCTCTTTCCTCCTCCCTCCACCTCCTTTTTCCTCCTCCTCATCCACATCATCATCGTCGTCATCATCATCATCGTCATCATCATCATCATCATCATCATCATCATCATCATCATCATCATCATCATCATCATCATCATCATCATCATCATCCCATCTCCTTTTTGGTTGCATCTTACTCCCCCCCTACCCTACACTCTTCAACCCCCCTCCTGCCACCACACTCCACACCCCACTCTCGTCGCTGACTCCCCCTCTCCCCCACCCCCACCCCCCCACCCAACCCTAGTCGTCGCCAAGTGACATTCACCTGTTCAAGATCCTTCTCGCTCTCCCTTGCCCCACTCTTTCTTCTCTTCCTCTCTTCTTCTACTTCTCCTCCTCCTTCTCCTTCTCCTTCTTCTCCTTCTCTTTCTCTTCCCCCTTTTCTTCCTCCTCCTCCTCGTTCTCCTCCACCTCTTCCTCCTCTTCCTCTTCCTCTTCCTCTACCTCCCTTGCTTCTTTTATTTGTAGAAATGTTCATCAGACAGTTGACCTAACACACACACACACACACACACACACACACACACACACACACACACACACACACACACACACACACACACACACACACACACACACACACACACACACACACACACACATATACCTCGCTATATTATCACCCCGGGAAAGGTATGCAAAGTGGAATTCTCCGAAGATAATTTTTTCTCGCTCCTATTTTAAAAGTCTGACTTATTACTCTCTCTCTCTCTCTCTCGTGTACCTTTCCTCTTTCCTTCCTTCCTTCCTTCCTTCCTTCCTTCCTTCCTCCCATCCTCCCTTCCTCCCTCCCTTCCTTCCTCCCTTCCTCCCCCAGAGGTATATAACGGCTGACAAACAAAGAAACAAAATGAAGCAAGCAAATTCAGAGAGGAATGCGTAATGACAAACACAAACAAGCAATAAACAACGTTGAAAAAACAGGCTGTGATGTGTAACGGTTATTGACTGAAGAATAATCGTGCCATTGAGATGATTTGGAATTTGAAAAATCTGGAATGGGGGGGGGGGGGTTGTTGCCGTTGGTGTTTTCTGGGAATCTCTTTGTATGTTTATTCCTTGATCAGTATTTTGTGTTTTCCTTGGTCAGGATGACTGTGTAAATCATCATAAAATGGTATGTTTTCCTTGATTATTAGGCCCCGTATGATAGAAGACATGTTATATCCATGTCTGTTGTTTTTGTTGTTGTTGTTGTTGTTGTTTTCTTGCTGAAGCCTAAATCAAGACGGGAATAATCTGCGTGATCACTGCGACTACCTCGTATCTTACCGTAACAAAGTGCTGTTAATATTTCTTTTGTGTGTGTATTTTTTTTCTCGTTTGTGGTTAGCGCCTTTTACCCCGCGATGGCGTCGGTCGTCAGCGGTGAACTGCCCGTCGTGATTGGCAGTATATTTCGCCGTGAGCGCTGTTATGAGCAGTCAGATTATGTCATGAGTCATGTTTCTTCTTTCGTCATTGGTTGGCGCATTTGGGTTTGCACAGGTAGTTGGTTTGTTTATATATATATATATATATATATATATAATATAATATATATATATATATATATATATATATGTATATATATATATATTGGTGTTTATTTGTTTGTTTTTTGGTTCATTTACTTACTTCATGATTCCATACTTGCATGCGACGCCAGGGTCATGTGGGGCGTGGTTAGCATGGCATGTCTATGCTGCCGTCGCTATTAGTTGGAGTGCCTCCTTCTCCCCCCACATGTTGTATGTGGCGTGTCTGAGATGACAGGCGGAAAGTATACTCACTCTCATTCACAGTCTAATTCTGCCTCTAACGCTCATAGACCTACTCTGCCACTGGCTGTATCTCTCTCTCTCTCTCTCTCTCTCTCTCTCTCTCTCTCTCTCTCTCTCTCTCTCTCTCTCTCTCTCTCTCTCTCTCCCTCCCTTCCCTCCCTCCCTCCCTCCCTCCCTCCCTCCCTCCCTCTCCCTCACCTTTCCTCCCTCCCTCCCTCCTGTTCGCTCGCTCGCTCGTAATATAAAAAACATTTCTTATTGGACTATTTCTGCGCCACGCATTAGTCAGGCAGGCAGAGCATTGTCGGCGATTCGGGTCGATCCGAGGCTGTCATTCTCGGTCTCAAATCAGGCCGTCATGCAGTCGTCCTGCCCTTGAATTTTGACATGCGGCAGTGGGTACATTTAGTTGTATAGCGGAAGGTAGAATCAGCCATGCAAAGATGAGGGGTCAGTCATGCAGTGGTAGCAACAGTCATGCAGTGGTAGAGTTTGTTGTGTGTAGTGATAAATATAATGTCATGCAGTGGTACGAAGATTTCGGTAATACATAACATCAGCCATGCTGTGGTACGAAGAGTTCGTTATGTATACTATGATAAACAGAATCAGTCATGCAAAGGGAGGAAGAGATCTTTATATATACAGTGATAGGTAGAATCAGTGACCGAGTGAGTTAGCCATGCAGTGGTAAGTCGACTGACATGAAGTATAGACTGGGGTTGAAGTGGAGAGCGTAGAGAGCGTATGGAAACAGCAGGGAGTGATAAAACAAAAGGAAAAAAGGAAAAGTCGCTATTTGTACATAAAAGGTAAGAAAAAATTAAAGTTTGAAAGGAGATGCGGAAAAGCATGACCGTCAAGAAAAGAAGAACTAGCAAATAATGAAAATAAGGATGAAAGCGAGACGGCGTCAAAGAATTAATAAAGACAGAATAGGAAAACAAGAAGAAATTATTTTCGTAAAGAGAGTTTTTTGGGCGGGGTGAGGAGGAGGATGGGGGGGGGGGGAAGGCCTGACATGATCACTCGCGAAAATGAAGAACGCTATTAATTAACCCCGAGAGTGTGTGTGTGTTGGAGGGCGGGGGGGGGGGAGGTGAATGACGGGCTTGCGGTGTGCGCGATGACGATGCTGGATGCTGTCTCTTCCTCATATTCTTCCTCTTCTCTTTTTTATTGTTTTTCTCGTCTTTCTCGTCCTCGTATTCTTCTTTCTTGTTTGTCATCATCTGCTTCACCTTCATTCTCCTCTTCTCCTCTTCCTTGTGTTCCTTTTCTTCCTCCTTTATTGTGTTTCTTCTCTTCATCACCCTCGTCTTCGTCTTATTCGTCTTCGTCTTATCATCTCCTCCTCCTCCTCTTTCTCCTCCTCTTCCTCTTTCTCATTCTCCACCTTTTCCTCATCCGCATCCTTATCCTCCTCCTTTTTTTTTCTTCTTTCTCGTTCTCTATCTCTTCCACATCCACATCCACATCCTCCCTTGGCATTAGGCTATATCGGCAGTATAGTTCTTTCAATAAAACATGACAATAAAAACTCAGCTTATTCGTCTCTCTCTCAGTATATGCCTATATTTAGCTATATGTACTTATACCTATATTATGTGCCCATGCCTGTGTCTATATTTAGCCTGGCTGTATTTACCCTTCTATCTTTATTGCCCTTCATTCGCAGGCTCTCCTTTGGAGTTGAGTTCAGTGTATTGGCGATCCGTGTATGTTTATGGGCACTTAAGGCTGAAGTGAGCCCTCGGCGTCCGTTTGTGCTGCTTATATACCTGTCTGGATGAGTTGCCACCGGGTTGCTAGTGTTTTTTTTATATTAAGAAGAAAGTGTTGTTTGTGTAGCTGTGTGTTTTCCTCTCCCTTGTCATTGTTTTCTTGTTTTTTTTTTTGTCTTTTATTCTTTCTCTTTTTTCTCTTTCTCTTCTTTTCTCTTTCTTTCTCCCCCCTCTCTCTCCCTCTCCCATTCACTTTCTCCATGAACCAGTACACCGAAACTCGCACAAGGACTACAGATATAGTTTCCCCATTGTTAGGGTGTGAGTTATTCATGGCTCGGGAATGTCTGAAACGCGCAGCCACTCACTATAGCGTCCATGGCAACCATGTAACCTCCCTAGCAACCAAGGAAAGGATGAATGGGCGTCTTCACTCGGGAAGTCGAGGCTCGATTTCAGTTGTTTTGGTAATAGGGAATTGTATGCTTG
>NC_051425.1:13730481-13742981 GCF_015228065.2 Penaeus monodon | reverse complement strand
AGGAGAGAGAGAGAGAGAGAGAGAGAGAGAGAGGGAGAGAGAGAGAGAGAGAGAGAGAGAAGAGAGGAGAGCTAGTTACAGAGATTGTGGAAAGTTTTGTTTCTTGTTTTCTTTTCTTTGTTTATTTATTTTTCTGTTTATCTGCCTGCCTACCTACTTACCTACCTACCTACTTTCCTGTCCATTTTCTTATCTATTTATATATATATATATATATATATATATATATATATATATATATATATATATATATATATATATTATATATATATATATGTTTATATGTGTGTATTTATTTACTTTATTTTCCGGTGGATCTTTTATTTAGATTGATATTCTTAGTGTTTTATATATATTATTTATTTTTCTATTTATTTGTTTTGGTGGGGATATGCAAAGTAAAGGAAGTGATTAGAAAGTATCAAGAGAAAGGGGATAAAGAAAAGGAGAAGATGGAAATAAGAGAAGGGGCTTGCGGAGAAGGGAGAAATGGAGGGGAGGGGAAAGGGGAATAAGAATAAGAAAGCGATAATTGGAAAAAGGAAGAAATGAAATAGGGATAGGAGAAGGAGGAGGATAAGGATAGATAGAAGAGCGTAGGAAGGAATGAGGGAAAATCAAAGGAAAACACGAAGGAAAGAAGAAGGAGAAGGATAGAACGCACGAAAGAAGGGGAAAAAGGAATCAAAAGGAAGAACGAAAAAATGAAGGAAGGAGGGGAAGGATAGATGGAAGAACATACGTAGGGAGGGGAAAAGGACCAAATGGAAGAACGAAAGAATGAATGAAGGAAGAGAAAGATAAATGGAAAAACGCACGGAGAAAGGGGAAAAAAGATCAAAGGAAGAACGAAATGATGAAGGATGGAAGAGAAGAAGAATAGATGGAAGAACGCACGAAAGGAGGGACGAAAGAATGAATGAAAGAGGTGGAGGAGGATAGATGGAAGCACGTACGAAGGAAGGGGAAAAAAGATCAAAGGAAGAACGAAAGAATGAATGAAGGAGGAGGGGAAGAGTAGACGGGAAAACACACGAAAGGGGGGGGGAAGATCAAAAGGAGGAACGAAAGAATGAAGGAAGGAAGGAGGAGGAGAAGCACCGATGGAAGAACGCACGAAAGGAGGGGAAAAAAGACCAAAAGGAGGAACGAAAGAATGAAGGAAGGAAGGAGGAGGAGAAGCACCGATGGAAGAACGCACGAAAGGAGGGTCAAAGGGTGAAAAGAGAGAGAGAAGGGCGAAAAGGGAAGCCCCCGAGACCTAACTACTAAAGGGTCATTCCAGCAGCAGTGACGTATGCGGAGCCGGCGCCATTAGGAAGCCCGAGGGCATTAAGGCGGAGGGACTAAGGGGGTGGGAGGGTTAAGGGGGCGGGGGGAAGGGTGAAATAGGGATGGGGGGATAGAGGGGGAGATGGGAGGGGTTAAGGGGTGGTGGGGAGGGAGGGAGGTTGGGAAGATGGGGTTGGGAGATGGGGTGTAAGGAGGGGGATGGGGAAGGGTTAAAAGAGGGTAAGGGGAGGAGGGGGAAGGGTAGGGGTGAAGGGGAGGGAGGGAAGTAGCGAAAAAGAGAAAGGAGAAAGAGAGAGAAAAATTAGTATCAGGATAAAAGGACAGAAGAGGGCGAACAGAAAGGGTCGAAGAAGCAAGACGAACTATCGATGGAGGAGAGTCGAGCAGGAGTTGAAAGGCGATGGTTGTTTGGGGAACGTCGAGAGGCCTTCGGAGAAAGGGAAGGAGACAGACAGACAGACAGACAGACACACACACACACACACACACACACACACACACACACACACACACACACACACACACACACACACACACACACACACACACACACACACACACACACACACACAGACACACAGACAGAGACAGACAGACAGAGACAGAGAAACAGACAGAGACAGAGAGAGGGAGGAGGAGGAGGAGGAGGAGGAGGAGGAGGAGGAAGAGGAGGAGGAGGAGGGGGGAGGAGAGGAGGAGGAGGAGGAGGAGGAGAGGGAGGAGGAGGAGGAGGAGGAGGAGGTAGGGAGGGAGAGGAGAGGAGGAGGAGGAGGAGGAGGAGGAGGAGGAGGAGGAGGAGAGGAGGAGGAGGAGGAGGAGAAGGAGAAGAAGAAGAAGATGGGAGGACTTTAAAGGAAGGGAAGAAGACAAAAAGGAAAGAGCTAAGGGGACTGGGAGAAGGAGGACGAGGAGGAATCAAGGGTATTTCGAAGAAGGACAGGGGGGGAGGGGGGATAGAGGGGAAGAGACGGAGGACGAAGACGGGGGAGGGAAGAGGAGTTGGAGAAGGGGAGAGAGGAGGGGGAGGAGGAGGGGGAGAGTGGGAGGAGGAGGATTAGGAGAGGGAGGAGGAGGGGAGGAGTGGGAGGGGGAGGAAGAAAAGAAAGAGGAGAAGACAAGAAAGAGTGCGTCACTCGGACATCGGAGAGCGTAGGGAAGAAGAAGAAAAGGAGGTTAAAAGACTGTGAAAGGAGGCAAGCTAATCCCCCCCCCCCATTCGCACCCCAAAGGAAGGGATCCTGACGAAGGGCACTCAGCGGGGACTTCGAGTGGGAGCTAATCACCTGCCATTCTGGAGCCACGCACGGACTCGCCGGATGCCCCTCCTTCGCTCAAGGCTCCTTGGCTCTCGCTCCTTGGCTCCTTGGCTCTCGCTCCTTCGCTCAAGGCTCCTTGGTTCTCTCGCTCCTTTGTTCTTGGCTCCTTGGTTCCTTGGCTCCTTGGCCTTCCCCTTCGTTCCTTGGCTCTCTGTTTTTTTCGTCCCTTCGTTTATTGGCTCCTTGGCTCACTCGCTCCTTCTTTCCTTGACTGTTTGGCCCCTTGGCTCCTTGGCTCTCTCGCTCCTTGGTTCCTTGGCTCCTTCACTTCCCTCGCCGCACGCACGCCGGATAGGAAAGAGAATACGGGGAGGGAAGAAGAGAAGGAAAAGTAAAATGAATGGAGTAATAGGGAAGAAGGTCAAAGAAACGTAAACAAAAGCAAAGGGAAGGAAGCGAAAAGGAGGAAGGACGAGGCAGAGAACGGGTTATAATGAGGAGCCATGTCGAAGGGGCAAGACGATGATGAGGGGCTCAGGTAGGACCTCATGAGAAGGGGCGTGAGTGGAGGGGCGACTGAAGGCGCCCGCCCACGGCTGCAGGCGCTCACTGCAGGCCGGTCTCTCCAAGAATACTCGCGGCGGTTGCTGGTTGCAATCGAGAGTGAGTCTCGCCTCGTGAATGCAATGGCAGCTGCGTGAGTCATTTGGGATTTGCGGATTTGCATTTTTTTTTTTCTTTCTTTGTTGTTGTTCTTATTCTTATTATTCTGTCTGTCTGCCTATCTGACATTCTCTCTCTCTCTCTCTCTCTCTCTCTCTCTCTCTCTCTCTCTCTCTCTCTCTCTCTCTCTCTCTCTCCTCTCTCTCTCTCTCTCTCTCTCTCTCTCTCTCTCTCTCTCTCTCTCTCTCTCTCTCTCTCTTCTTTCACTCTCTCTCTCTCTCAGCGAGTGAGAGGCGGTGAAAATAGGAGGGAGCAAGAGAGAAGCATTGCGAAGGATATACGAATAAAACGGCCGTCGAAAAAAAAATTGACGTAACGTTTAATGATAACTTTTTATTTATTATAATTATATATATTTTTTCTTATGGTTCACATTCGGAACTTGTTTCATTAATCAGGAATTTATGCTGAATGCCGGAGCCAGATTTTTTCTTTTTCTTTTTTTTTTTCATAAAGTCCTGAAGCGAATATTGTTGAACGGATATTTGCCGTGTGGCGCTGTCCTCTTTACTTTGAACATTTTAGCGTTAATAACGGCCCTTTCGACTTTGACCTTCAAAACGGGGGAGCTTCCTTATAGGTCATGTTCGGGTCACGCTCCGGGTGAGAGATTGGTGATGATGATTGTTATTGTTTTTTTTCATTTAGTTTATTATTTATTTATTATTATTTTTGGTGTTGTTGTTGTTGATTCAGAAACTATCTGTTGTTAGATTGGTGTCGAGGGTTTATTTTATTCTTTATTTATTTATTTGTTTATTTTATTGTTATTATTATTTATTTATTTATTTATTTTATTGTTATTATTATTTATTTATTTTTTATTTTTTTTTACTTTTTTTTTGTTGATGGTTGATTGGCTTGTATATTTGTGCTTCGGGAGGGATGTGCGTTTGTTTGTTTGTTTGAGTTTATGAATCATATTGCTTTTCTCCCCCCCCCCCCCCAGCTATCCATGCATTCCTCAGTCTTGATTAACCTAAACAGGGATCTCTTCTAGTATAGGCCTATTTATTCATTCCCACCCGCCTCTCCTAAAAGAAAAAGGGGGGGGGGAGCTCTAACGAAACGAGAAGGATGGCGGACCCCTCCCCCCCATCCCCCCCCCCCCGTCCCATGCCCTACGCCCCCACTCTTCCCCCACCCCATGCTTTACGCCCCTGCCCTTACCCCCCCCCCATACGCCTCTGCCCTTACCCCCCCCATACGCCTCTGCCCTTACCCCCCCCCCCCATACGCCTCTGCCCTTACCCCCCCCCCCATACGCCTCTGCCCTTACCCCCCCCCCCATACGCCTTACCCTGCCCTTACCCCCCCCCCCCTTCCGCCTCTGCCCTTACCCCCCCCCCCCCCATACGCCTCTGGGTCTGGTTGAAACTCTTGGATTTCGTTGTGCATATGTTGGCGTGGAGATTTTTTTTCCCCCTCTGCGTAGTTATTCACGAAGGCCTATGCGTCCAAGTTATATGAAGTTGCCGGGGCCTTTCAATAGGCTTAGTTCTTTGTGTGTGATGTATACGCTGGGTTTGTATGGTGTTACTTTTGCTGTTGTTGTATTGATATTGCCATTGTTCTTCTTTTATGAGTTTATGATGATGGTTAGGAATAGTTAGGTTGGTGTGTTTCATTCTTACGTTGTTAGTGGTTTTGTTCTTTTAATTGTGTTGTTATTTTGTAGTTATTATAATCATCCATATTATTATTATTATTATTATTATTATTATTATTATCATATTGTTATTATCATTATTATTATTATTATTGTTATTGTTATTGTCATTATTATTTTTGTTATTGCTGTTATTATTATTATTATTATTATTATATTATTATTATTATTATTATTATTATTATATATGATCATAATAATAATAATAATAATAATAATAATAATATATAATAAATATAATAAATATATAAAAAATGATAATAATAATAATTATTATTAATATTATTATTAATATTATTATTTTATGATTATTATGATGATGATTATATTATCATATAATCTAATGTGATATACGTAAATGGCGGTGTGTGACATATATGTTTATGAATGTATTTACAAGTATAATACGTAGCGAAGGATCTTATTAGATCCGAGATGAGTGTCATGTGCATGGTGCGTGTATCATGGCAGGTGATTACATTGTCCCAGTTTGTGTTTGGGTAAAAAAAAAACGGTCTCATGTTAGCCTTGGGTGTTCTTGTGTTGCATGCCAGAGGGGATAACTTCCCTCGGGGTCGTTGGTCGCTCGGTCTCTGTGGTCTCTGCGTCCCGTTGCTTTTATGCTTGTTGTTGCTTTTGTTTTTTAAGCCTTTCTTTTGGTTGGTTGGTTGGGGGTCCGTTTGATGCGATTTTGTTTTGTTTTCTTTTGGGTGGGATTTTGCTGTTTTTTTTTTTCTCCCTCTTCGTCTTCGTCTTTTTTTATTGTTTTCCTTTCCTTTCCTTTATCCCGGTCCCCCTTTCCCTTTCTCTTTCCTTTCATTTCCCCCTCCCTCTTTCTTGCCCTCCCTGCCCCTGTTCCTCTTTCCTTTCTCCCTCCCTCTTCCTCTCCTCCCTCCCTCCCTCTTTCCTTCCTTCCTTTCCTCCCTCCCTCTTTCCTTCCCTCCCTCCTTCCCATGTCTTTCCCTCCCCTGACCTGGCCCCTACCAGCTACGTCCCTCTGGTGTTAGCTGTTTTTTTCTGTTATTCGCCCTCCCCTTCTTCCCTTCGGCCCTGCTCCCCCTCGTTTTCCTTTCTTTCCCCTCTCCCCCTTACTTTCTCGTCTTCCGTTTGTCTTGCGTTATCTGTCCCTTCTTCTCTCCGCCCATACCTCCTCCCTTCACTTTTCTCCTCATATACACACGATGTTCCTCTCTTCTCTTCCCCTCTTTCTTATTTCCCCCCTCCCCTTCCTCCTCCTCCCCGCACTCCCCACCCTTCTCCACACCTTCACCATTCCCTCATCTTTCCCCCTTACTATCATCGTTTACCCTCACTCGCACGTTTGTCCCTCCCCTACCACCCTCCTCCTTCCCCACCACTATCTTCCTCCCCCATTACCACCATCCTCTTTTCTCCACCAGTATCCTCCTCCACCACCTTCCACCAGTATCCTCCTCCTCCACCAGGATCCTTCTCCACCAGTATCCTTCTCCACTACTATTCTTCTTTCCTTTCATCCTCCTCCTTCACCACCACCACACTCCCCCACCCCTACCAGCATCCCCATTACCCACACCAACACCCCCACACCCCCATCAGGACCCTCACACCACCCCCACACACCTCTCCTACCCCCACCAATACCCCCACCAATACCCCTACACCCCCACCGCTGCCGCCACCGCCCTCCACCGTGGGAAGGCAGTGTGGGAGGTCGTATTGATTTGAGGGAGGAAGGCGGGGGAAATAGATTTTTTTTTCTTCTCTCTCTCTCTCTCTCGTCCTCATCTCTCTCTCTCTCGCTCTCTCTCTCTCTCTCTCTCTCTCTCTCTCTCTCTCTCTCTCTCTCTCTCTCTCTCTCTTTCTTCTCTCTCTCTCCTTTTTTTTCTTTTTGTCTTCAAGATGCATGGCTTGGTGGTTGTCTGCATCGTCACAGGTGGTTTGATGATGAGGATTGTCGTTATATGCAGTCGTGCATTGTTATCGTTACCGTTATCGTTATTATTATTGTTGTTGTTGTTGTTGTTTGAATTATTATTATTATTATTATTATTATTATTATTATTATTATTATTATTATTTCAATAATTATCATTATTATTGTTATTTTATTGCTGCTTTGTTGGTATTATTATTATTATTATTATTTTATGATTTTATGATTTTATTACTATTATTGTTGTTGTCATCATCATCATTATCAGTATTTGTTATTATTATTATTATTGTTATTTTTATTATAGATATTATTACTTTGAATATTATTGTTATTATATATACATCATTTACATTGTTCTTCTAATCATCATCATTATTTGAAAAAATATGTGGTTTGGTTGTTATTTTTTCGACACGTGACCGAATTCACTGTCACACTGATTTACGTGGAATAAATCCAGCATAGTTTTCTTAATTTTCATTTTATTGATTTTTTTGAAGGTATATAGGTCAGGTGTAGAATGGAACATTATTGATTACAGGCTTCCCTCTCTATAGGCCCTGTGTCTTAACCCTACCCTCCTTATCCAGCCTTGGCATTGCCCATACCTATAGCTATGCCAATACCCGCACCCATACCTATACCCATATCTATACATCACCAAACTTCTACCAGCTTATGCCGCACCCACATCCCACACCCACATCCACATCCAAACCCCAACCCATACCCACTCCCGTATCAATACCCCGTCCCCATCCCCATACCATACATCTGCACCTACCTTAACCCACCTTTTGCCCACCACTCTCCCCTCCCCATTTAAAGCAACTTAACCCACCCGGCCCATCCACCACCCACGCCCTCCACCCGCCCTCCGCCCGCCCACTACCCACGCCCTCCGCCCGCCCACTACCCACGCCCTCCGCCTGCCCGCCCACTACCCACCACCCACGCCCTCCGCCCGCCCACTACCCACGCCCTCCGCCCGCCCACTATCCACGCCCTCCGCCTGCCCGCCCACTACCCACGCCCTCGGCCCGCCCACTACCCACGCCCTCCGCCCGCCCGCCCACTACCACCACCCACGCCCTCCGCCCGCCCGCCATTCCTTTTCCGATACAAATTCCCGTCAAGGGTATTGATTGAACGGCCGTTAGTAGAGGCTCCTTGTTGGTTTACTCCTTGTTCCTGGGCCTGGGAGGAGGGGGAGGGGGGGAGAAAACGGAAGGGGGGAAGAGGAGAGGGAGGAAGGGAAGGGGAGGAGGGGGAGGGGGAGAGAAAGGCAGGGAAGGGGAGGAAGGGAGGGAGAGAGGAAGGGGGAGATAGAATGAAGGAGAGGGATAGAGGAAGGGGGGGGAGGAGGGACGGTGAATGAGGGGAAGAGGAGGGAGAGAGAGAGAGAGATTTCAGTCCTGAAATCCCAAAATGAAGAAAGGAGAAACAGAGAGAGAAGGAGGGTGAAAACATCAGAAAGAAAGAACAAGAGAAATAGATAAAGGAGGAGGAAGGGTGGAAAGTGGTCGCGACGGTGGAGGCTGAGGTTTGGAGGAGGGAAGGAAATGAGGGAGGGTGGGTGAGAGAGATGGAGGGAAGAAGGATGCGATGGCGGGTTGAGGGAGGGAGAGGGAGAGAGAGGAGGAGGGAAGGAATCATGCGACGGCGGGAGGGAAAGGTGGAGGGAGGGAGGGAGGATGAGAGAGATGGACAGAGGGAGGATGCGAGGGAGAGACGGAACGATAGAGGAAAGGAGGGGGAGGTGGCAAGGGAGAGGATAGGAAGGCGGGAGGAAGGGAGAGGGGAGAGGTCGCGAGGGCGTGGTGGTGGGGGGTGCAGGGGGGGTGGATGGGAGAGGGGGGCGCGGGCTTGGTTGTGTCCTTTTTTCTCCCCCTTCTTTAAACCCCCCATTTTTCAGCCTTTTCTTTTTGGCCTGTCTCCCCCTTTTTATTGCCATTTTTTCCCCCCTTTTTTCCTCACCTTTCTTCCTCTTCTCTTCCTTTTCCCCTTCTTTTCCTTCTTTTTCTTCTTTGCTCACTTTCCTCTCTCTTATTTCCTTTTTCCCCTTCCCCCCCTCTCCCCTCCTTCCCCTCCCCTTCCCTCCCCCTTCCATCCTCCCACTCCCCCCCTTCCCTCCTCCCTTCTCCCTTCTCTTCGTCCCTTTTCCCTCTCCCTCTTCTTTTTCCCTCTCCCTCCCTTCCTTCTCCCTCCTCCTCCCTCTCTCTTCTCTCTCTCCCCTCCCCTCTCTCATCCCTCCTCTCTCCTCTCCTCCCCTCCTCTCCCCTCCCCCTCCCTCCCTCCCTCCCTCCCTCCCTCCCTCCCTCCCCCCCGCTGATGCTCTCGCTTTTCACCTCTATATTGCATTGTCTGCTTCCCAACAGCTCTTTGTTTGATTGCAAGGAAAACATTCATTGAAACGAATTGCGCCTTCGGTTTTGCTCTTGATAAATCTGATTTTCAGTTTGATTATCGTCTTTCGATTTTTGTCTGTATTTTGTTTTTCTGTCTGTCTGTCTCCCCCCCCCCCCTCTCTCTCCCCTCTCTCTCACTCTCTTCTCTCTCTCTCTCTCTCTCCCCTCTCTCCCCTCTCTCATCCCCTCTCTCTCTCTCTCTCTCTCTCTCTCTCTCTCTGTGTGTCTCATCTCTCTCATCTCTTTTTCATTCTCATTCTTACTTCCTCTCCCCTCCATCCCTCCCTTCCTCCCTTCTTTCCTATCTCCTCCTCCCTTCTTCCCTCCCTCCCACCACGTATCAGTCCGACTCTTTTCCATTATTTTCACTGTTGTTTTAGTCCTCCTGATCCCCCTCCTCTCGCATTTCCTCCCCGGCCCGACCCTCAGGCGAGCCGAGAGCGGTCTGGGCAAACGGAGCTCGGATTTGCTCGGAGGGCTATCCGCACCAGGAACATGTTATCCGAGTGAGGAGGGCTGTGCATGGGTTTCGTTTTAGATTGCTGGATGGATAGATAAATGGATAGATAGTGTGTGTGTGTATGTATATATATGTATATATAAGTATATATTATATATAAAATATATATATTATATATATATTGTTATATATTATATATAAAATTTTTAATATGTTATATTATGTATATATTATAATATATATTTATAATTAAATTTTAATATGTATTAAAATGTATATATATATATATATTATATATAATATTTATTTATTATTTAAATATATATTATATATTATATATATGTATTATTTATTATATATATTATATTAAAAATTATATATATATATATATATATATATATATATATATTTATATAACATACCTACATGTCTGTGCTTCTGATCAGCCAAATTTTAATGCACATAAACACGCATAAGCCACATGAATTGACAACACAACACACACACACACAACAAACCCACAAAAACAAACCCCCAACAACACAAACACACCACAACACACAACACATCACACACACACCAACCACACACAAACACACACACACACCACAACCAAAAAACACACACAACCCCACACACACACACACAACACAAAACACAACACACAACACACATACCACATCCACACCACCCAACACACACACACACACACAAACACACACACACAAACCACAACACAAAAACACACACAAAAACACACAAAAACAAACACACCAACACACACACACACACACACACACACACACACACACACACACACACACACACACACACACACACACACACTGTTGCGCGCGCGCGCGCAATGTGCATATACCGTGCGCCGTGCATGCTCGCCTATCCTATGCATTCGCATTCGCGTAGTAAGAAATGTAAATTGAGCAGGAGAGGAGGGGGAGGGTTACCCAGCGCGCGTCTTGTGTTACTTAGGCCTCTGGGGTCTGGTCCTTGGCTGTCCTCTTTGCTTTTTTCCTTCTTTTTCCTTTTATTTATTTTCTCATTTTTTCTGTTTCTTTTTCCCTTCCTCCCTTCCTTCCTTCTTTCCTTCCTTCCTTCTTTCCTTCCTTCCTTCCTTTCTTATTTCCTCATTGACTCACGATCTTACTCACCCTCCCTCCTTCTCCCATATTCCATCTTTCCTTCCTTTCTCTTGCTTCCTCCCTCTTCCCCTCCCTCCTTTTCCCTCTCCCTATCCCCTCCCCCTTCTCCCTCTCCCTCTTCCCTTCCCTCTCCCTTCCTCTCCCCTGCCCTTCCCTTCCTCCTTTCCCTTCCCCACCTCCCTCTCCCTTCCCCCCCCTTCCCTCCCCCTTCCTTCTCCTTTCCTCCTCCCTTCTCTCTCCCTTTCTCCTCTCCCTTTCCTCTCCCTTCCACCTCCCTCTCCCTCCCTTCCTTCCTGCGAGTGCCAAGCGTGTCCAGTCCGAGACGGAGGCAGCGCCAGCGTGGCCTTTGTCTGCGAGGAAAACACGAAGCTGGATATGTGTTATTCTTGGGGTTTGGTTTCTATGTATTTATTTATTTATTTATTTATTTATTTATTTATTTTTACTTACTTTTTTAGTTTTTGTTTGTTTTGTATTTTTATATTTTTTTATTGATTTATTTGTTTTGTTTTCATGTTTCATTTGGTATTGATATATTTGTTTTGTGTTTTAGTTTTTTTTTTTTTTTTTTTTTTTTTTTTTTTTGTATTTTTATTGTTTTGGGGAATTCTTTTTTATCTTTTATTATTGCGTGATTGCTCAGGTTCGTTGAAGGGCGTTGCGTCATGAGGTCGTTCACGGGCTGATGATGATTGTGGACGCGATGGCGTTGAAGAAGATGATAATGATGGTGATTGATGCTGGTATGGTGAGGATTGATGACGACGATGGTGAAGGGAATAGGGAATAGGGTAGGGAATAATACCGGGGATGATGATGGCGATAATGGTGACAGCGACGACGAAAGTGGCGGTGACGATGTCGATGGTCGTGGCGACGTGGGTGATGAGTGGCAGCGGCGAGTGGCGAGTGGATGTGGTCAAGGTCCATGATGTGATCTGCCCGGCTGAGGCGTGAGGGCGAGGCCACGTGGCAGGTCAGGTCACAACCGCGGGCTTAGTCTCCATCGCCTTTAGTCCGGCTGCCATCGCCGCGCCTGCCACTCCTTGCTGTTTGTTTGTATCAACATTGCACGCCGCGTCTTGGCGTCGGGATCGTGCTGCCTCCTTGTCTTTCGTTATTTTTTTTTCTTTTTTTAATTTTTTAGGCAGTTCTTTTTCTGTTGTTTCTGTCTCTCTCACTTATTTTTGTTATATAATATTTTTTCTTTCGTTTTTATTTTATTTTATTTTTTGTTTATCTTTTCTCTCTTTCCTCTCTGTCTTTCTTTCTCTCACTTCTTCCCTTCCTCCCTTGCCTCCGTCCCTCCTTCCTCCCTTGCCTCTCTCCTTCCTTCCTCCCTTGCCTCCCTCCCTACTTCCTCCCTTGCCTCCCTCCCTCCCTCCTTACCTCTCTCTCTCTCTCCCTCTCCCTCCCTCCCTCTCCCTCCCCCTCCCTCCCTCCCTCCCTCCCTCCCTCCCTCCCATCCTCCCTCCCTCCCTCCCTCCCCTCCTTTCCTCCCTTTGTTTTCGCCTCTTGTTTCAATCGCTGCTTTATGTTCTGTGCGTTTTGTCGTGATTGACTCTTTTTGTTGCTTTTAGTAAATTGTCTTGGTACAGAGCGAGGGAGAGAGA
>NC_051425.1:13717981-13725481 GCF_015228065.2 Penaeus monodon | reverse complement strand
TTTACGTTAGTGTGGATTCCGATGCGTTTTTTTTTTTTGTCTTGTTTGGCGTACTGTCCTTTGTTTTGGAATCTGTAAAAAAAAAGAGAAAGAAAAAAAGCGAAGTGTAATATGTTCTCTTGTGGTGTAAAATTTGAAGGAAAAAATGCCATGCGTTTGTGTTTGTAAAATTTTCGTTTATCTCCAATACTGTTTTCTTTTTGTTTTGTCTTTGTTATATTTTTGTTGTTGTTCTGTGTATTAATTTATTATTTTTCTTATTTATTTAGCTATATTTTATACTTTTTTGCTACTTGTATAATTTTGGACATGATGCTTTCCAATCCAGTTGTGATTCTTACTCATGCGGTTTTTGTTGAGCGAGATACTGGATGCACAAAATCAGCGTGGGCGCAATCACTCTGCTGGAATGACACTTATCGAAAAAAAGGAAGAAAAGAAAGGGATTGTGTCATGGCACGAGGAAGAGAGAGGGATGTGTCATGGCACGAGGAAGAGAGAGGGATGTGTCATGGCACGAGGAAGAGAGAGGGATGTGTCATGGCACGAGGAAGAAAAAAAGTTGTGTCATGGCACGAGGAAGAGAGAGGGATGTGTCATGGCACGAGGAAGAAAAAGGGATGTGTCATGCCGCCGACTGTGTCATATAAGCACAAAAAAATGGCACTGGCACCGCTGGCAAAGGGGCACCCGGATTGCGTTGGCAACCGTGTCTCTCCCGCTGACGCCCGTGCCCTGCGTATTCGAGTCGCGATGTTGTCTTTGGTAGCGCTGGTGATAAAACCGTGTTTTGACGGCCGGGGCGCTATGGCGATGGCAGCGCTGGCGGCGATGGGGGTGGAGGGGTGGAGGGAGGACTGGGGGAGGGGAAGGAAGAGAGGAGGGTGGAGGGGGTGGTGGTATAGGGGAGAAGGGGAGGAGGGAGGTGAAGAAGGAGAGAGGGAAAGGAGGAGGAGGGGAAGACGGAAGAGAAGAAAGGAGGTGGAAGAGGAAAGCGGAAGGGAAGTGGAAGACGGAATAATAATAATGATAATAATAATAATAATGATAATAATAATAATAATAATAATAATAATAATAATAATAATAATAATAATAAGAAGAAGAAGAAGAAGAAGAAGAAGAAGAAGAAGAAGAAGAGGAAGGAGGAGGAGGAGGAGCGTAAAAAAAACAGTTGTATGAGGAGGGGGAAGAGGCTGCTATTGGAGGCAGCGACGATAAGTTTGCACACCCAGGACTCGGACATGAATGCAGGGCGCTGTTGCAAGAACAAATATTTATGCGTGTCGTGACGCAGCGGAGGAGAAGGGGAAGGAGAAGAGGTGGAAGAGAGGAAGAGGAAGAAGGGGGAGGGGGATGGGAAGGAGAAGAGGTGGAGGAAAGGAAGAGGGGAAGGGGGAAGGAGAAGAGGTGGAGGAGAAGGGGAAGAGATGGGGGAGGAGAAGGAGAAAGGGGGAGTATAAGAGGTGGAGGAGGTGGAGGAGTGGAAGGGGAAAGGAAAGCGATAGAGGGGAATGGGAAGGAGAAGAAATGGAGGAGAAGGGGAGGGAGAAAAGGTGGAGGTGGTGAAGATGAGAAGAGGAAAAGAGAAAGTGGTGGAGGAAGAAAAAAACAGAAGAGGAAGAAGAACAGGAAGTAAAAGTTAGAAGTTTGACGAAGTAGAACTAGAAGTGGAAAAAGAAAAAAGTGTGAATAGTAGTAGTAGTCGAAGGAAAAAGAAGAGAGGGATATAGATACGGAAGAGGAGATAGTGATGGATGAGGAAGAGAAGACCAAAATAAGTAGAAGAAAAAAAAGGAAAAAAAGAAAGAAAAAAAAATTAAATAGAAAAAGTAGGAGAATAAGTAGAGAAGGGAAAGGAGATAGTGATGGAGGAGAAGAAGGGAGCGGATTGCCGGAGGTCAAGGTCGAGAGGATGCTAAGGATGCCCGAAGGGACGATTTGTTTAGTGCTTACGCTTGGCGACCCGGGGCTGGTCCTTCGCTCGAGGGGGACCTCGCGACGCAGGCCTCGTCGTCTTCGTTTCGTTTTTATTGTCATGTCGTCGTCGTCGTCGTCGTCATCATCATCATCATCATCATCATCATCATCATCATCATCATCATCATCATCATCATCATCATCATCATCATCATCATCATCATCATCATCATCATCATCATCATCATCGTCATCGTCATCATTATTCTCCTCGCACTCCTTTGTCTTTTTCCCCTCCTCCTCCTCCTCCTCCTCCTCTTCTCCTCCTCCCCTCTTCTTTCTCTTCCTCCCCCCTCCCCCTCCTCCCCCTCTCCCCAACTCCTTCGAGAGAGAAAGAGGAAGAAGAAGAGAAAGAGAGAGAGAAAAAAAAGTAGAAGGAAGAGAATTTTCTTCCCTCCCCCCCAAAAAAAAAAAGAAAAAAAAAATAAGATTAACCCCATGTAAAAACTTTCGTAAACACGCAGCATAAAAGATAAACCGTTTAGCCTTATGAATAGCGGCGTTAATTCCCGGAGCACGCCCGGTGTTCTGCGGCGACGAGGGCGGCGAGGGCGGCGAGGGCGGCGAGGGCGGCGAGGGCGGCGAGGGCGGCGAGGGCGGCGAGGGCGGCGAGGGCGAGCAGTCAGTTCCCCCTCGAGCCGTTAGTCCCCCCCCCCTCGGGCCGTCAGTTCCCCCTCGGGCCGTCTATCCCCCTCTCGGGCCTTCAGCATCTGCAGGTGCGAGGCGAGGGGGGAGGGAGCGGCGGCGGATGGTGTGATGGAGATGAGATAAGGAGCAGGGTTGGAGGGGGGGAGGGGGAGGGAGAGGGAGGCGGAAGTTAAGGGGATGCGAGGGGGGTAGGAGGGGGAGTGGAGTTAGTGGAAGGGTAAGGGAATGGAGAGGGCGGGGGTCTGGTAGAGGTTGGGGAGGGGAGAGGGAGAGAGGAGAGAGGGAGTAAGGAGAGTGGAGAGAGGACAGCGAGCGAGCAGAGACCAACAACAGGTGGCGAGAAAAGCCAGCCTAGATGCCTCCTTTTCTCAGTTTGTAGAAACCGCCGCTTCTACTCCTCCTCCTCCTCCTCCCCCTCCCCTTCCTCCTCCTTCTCCACCCCTCCTCCTCCCCCCTCCACCCCTCCTCCTCCCCTCCCCTTCCCCCTCCTCCTTTCCCTCCTCTGAAGGTGTTATATAACCGTAATGTAAACATGCTCGCCGTTTCCATCCATGTACGTGGTTACATGTGTTGTTAGCATGTATGTTATACGTTTGTGATTGCTGAGGTGTGAAAGCACTTGGGAACGCGCTCACATTTATGCATGTAGACATAAACATACACATACATACACATACACATACACATACACATACACATACATATACATACATACATACATACATACATATACACATACATACACATACACATACATATGCGCATACATGAGGAGGAGGAGAAGGAATGGGAGGGGGGTGAAGAAGAAGAAGAAGAGAGGAAGGAGGAAGGGAGGGGGAGGGAGAGAGGGAGAAGGCAGACGGTAGCTGAGGGGCGTGGCTTGTTTCTATCTCTTTTGTGTTTTCTGCTGCTTCCTTCTCTTCGTGTTTTTATTTCCCCTATGTGTTTTTTTCTTTTCCTCTGTCTTTATCTTCGTTTGCCGTAACCGTCTCTTCCTTTTCCTCCTTTTCTACTTCTTCCTCCCCCTCCCCCCTCCTCCTCCTCCTCCTCCCCTCCTCCTCCTCCTCCTCCTCCTCCTCCTCCTCCTCCTCCTCCTCCTCCTCCTTCCTCCTCCTCCTCCTTCCTCCTCCTCCTCCTCCTCCTCCTTTCTCCTCTTCCTCCTCCTCCTCCTCTTTCTCTTTCTCTTTCTCTTTATCATTTCTTCCTCTTCGCATCCCCCTCTCCGCTTTCGTCATTCCTTCCTTTCTCCAATTCCTCTTCTTTGTCTCCCACAAAGTGACTTGCACAAATCCGTCACTTTGATGTATTCTCTTCTCTTCCCCTTTTTCCTTCCTCTCTCCTTATCTTCGCCTCTTCTTTCTTTCTCTTCTCCTCCACCATCTCCTCCTCCTCCTCGCCTTCCTCTCCCTTCTCTCTATTTTCTTTTTTTCCTACCTTCTTTGTAACTGAAATCCTTGCACAAAATATCCAGCCATCTCTTTCCATCTCTCCTCTTTCTCTTCTCTTCCACCCTCTTCTTCCACTCTCCTTTCTTTCCTTTCTTTACTTCTTCATTCCTCTACCTCCTCTTCCTCTACCTCCTCTTCCTCTCCTCCCTTTCTCAATCTCTCTCTCTCTCTCTCTCCTTTTCCCCCACCTCCTCCTCCTCTTCTCCGTCTCCCTCCTTTGCAACCGAGTGACTTGCACAAAACAGGCAGTCGGATGTTGCGGCGCGAACTTCTTATTAGAATCTTGTGTCTATATTTGCGCGCGGGGAGCAGCGTTAGATGTTTGTTTGCTCACTTAGAGGGAGGGCGGTGGGGAAGGCGGATGGGGGAGGAGGGGGTGGGTGGGGGGAGGAGGGGGTGGGGGAGGAGAGGGGGTGGGGGAGGAGAGGGGGTGGATGGGGAGGAGAGGGGGTGGATGGGGGAGGAGAGTAGGGGAGGGTGGATGGGGGAGGAGAGGGGGTGGGTGAGGGAGGAGAGGAGGGGAGGGTGGGTGGGGAGGAGTGGGTGGTGGATGGGGGAGGAGAGGGGGTGGATGGGGGAGGTGAAGGTGGAGATGGACGATGGGAGAGATGGATGAAGAGATGGGGAAGGAAATGGATGTAGAAGAGATGGAGGTGGATGAAGGAGATAGAGATAGAGAAGAAGGGGTGATCATGGAAGCGGAGAAGGAGTAGGAGGAGGAAGAGGATGGATGGAGGAGGAAGCGAAGATGGAGGAAGAGAGAGAGGGGATGGAGATGGGAAGAAAGAAGCAAATGGAGGAAGACGACAACGGCCACCACGACACGGAGATGGTGAGAGAGGAGGAGGAGAAGGAGAAGAAGGAGATGGAGGAGGAGAAGAGAGATTGACAGGAAAATGGAGGATAAAAAAGATGAAGAAACGGAAGCAAAGGAAGGAGGAGTATATAGAGGATACGAAAGTAGCGGAGGATAAATAGAACGAAAAAAGAAGGAAAGGGAACAAGACCAGACTCGCGGATGAAACCGTGCGATGAAATGAAGCTTAATTAATCATGAGAGACATTAGAATGACTTGGGAAATAAGGCTAATCAATCACATGTTGCAAGCGCGTCCTGTTTATTGCATGACAGGAGGGCAGGTCAGGAGTGTGCAGCGAAGGGAAGCAAGAGGAGACGGGAATGGGTTTTGCTCTAAGGCGCTTTGAGGAAAGAATTGATAGGCCTAGGTTTTGTTATCCCCTCCTCCTTTCCCCCCTTCCTCCCTTACCCCCTTACCCCTACTCCTCCCCCTTACCCCCTAAATACGTACTGTAGGGCAGATCTTGATTGCAAGATGGGTTGGGTTTGCAAGCGAGAGGTGTTGAGAAATTTTGTAACTGCGTGGATGTACACACGCACACGCACATTTCCTGTTTTTGCTATGGTGATCGTTTTGCGGTGAATACGATTCGCTTTGCGGATTGTAAAATTTTCGTTTTGATATGTTGGTTCTTTTTTTGTCAAGGTTTCTTTCCTAGAATATTTTAATAGTGATAGTCTGTCCAGTCAGTAAGAAATTAGTACCAGGCTGAGGAAGAACAAAGGGGTGTGGAAGGCGAATCTGTTGGGGTCATTCTGAGGTGGGGGGGAGGGAAGGGGAAGTGGGGAAGAGGGAGAGGATGACGTCTAGATGCAGGCGAGGGAGAAGAGGAAAGGGAGTGGGGGAAGCGGGGAGAGATGACGTCTAGGGGAAAGGGAAGAGGAAGGAGAAAGGGGGGGGAGGGGAGTTGGGGAGTAGGAGTCGCTGTGTCTCGTCCATGCGAGACCTGCGCGCATTAACTTTGTACGAGAGTGCGAGGTGGTTACCGGGGGAGGGAGGGGAGGGGGTAGGAGGGAGAGGAGATGGTGGTGGTGGTGGGGGTGGGGGATTTGCCACCTGTTGCAAAGGGGCACGCGCCGTTTGCAGGGCTTTTGTCGTTATTGGTATCCAGGGCGCGTCGAAGGTGGGGGGAGGGAGGGGGGAGGAGTGTGAGGGACGGCGAATGGGAGAGAGGATGTGATGAGGGATGGGGATAAGGGAGGGAGGGATAGGAGTGTGGATAGGGAGTGCGTGGAAGGGATGAGAGGATGGGAGGTAAGGGCGGGAGGCAGAAGGAAGTAGTAGAGTGATAGTATATACGGAGAGAGGAAATAAGAGAGGAACGATAAAAAGAAAGGCAAGGAAATAAAGAAGGAGATAGGGGATTGGACAGAAGGTATGGGAGGAACAGAAGGAAGAAAGAAGGGAGGAAGGTAAAGAGAGATGAGAGGAAGGGATAGATGGTGGAAGGGATAGAAGAAAGAGCGGGATATAGGGGGGGGGGGGCATAGTAAGGGGAGTGAAGAATCCTTGAAGAGGCAAGAAAAGGCAAGGTTCGGGAAATAGCACAAAAGACTATGTATGTATAAGATATATAAGAAGCAGCGGACGAGAGAGAGAGAGAGAGAGAGAGAGAGAGAGAGAGAGAGAGAGAGAGAGAGAGAGAGAGAGAGAGAGAAAAGGAAAGAGGGAGAAAGAAAGAGCAAGAGGGGAAAAATCCTCAATAAGCAGAGGCGAAGTACAGATTGTTGACTTTGTCCTCGGAGGAAAATGGAACCGCCAACACGCAGGTAGAGACAAGCGGCGAGCATCTCCTCAGGTAAAGAGTGTCATTTGCTGCGTAAGGGGAAAAATCGATGTGACTGACATGGGAGGGGAAATGATTGAGGCATTGGTGGGCAAGGAAGGAGAGGAGGGAGGGAGGGAGAGGAGGGAAGGAAGGAGGGCGAGAGAGGTTGGGAGGGAGGAGGGAGGAAGGAGGGTGGGAGAGGTTGCGAGGGAGGAGGGAGGAAGGAGGGTGGGAGAGGTTGGGAGGGAGGAGGGAAGGAAGGAAGGAGGGTGGGAGGAGGGAGGTAAGGAAGGAGGGAGCGAAGGAAAGGAGAGTGGAAAAGGAGGAAAAGGTGAGATGGGAGGGTGAGAGAGTGGCGGAGGAGGAAGAGGGGAAATGAGGGAAGGGATTGAGATTCGAGAACAAGAGGAGAAGAGGGGGTGAGGAAAGAAGGAAGAGGGAGTGGAAGAAAGAGAATTGGCAAAGCAGGGAGAGCGAAAGTGGTAGAAGAGAGAAAGAAGCGGAGAGTGGATGAGAAAAGAAAAATGAGCAAGGGTGATTGATTTAAAAGGAAATGAAGAAATGATATTGGAAGTGATAGGAGCAAGGTAGGTAGGCTATGAAGGAAGGACAGAGAGAAGGAAAGAAAGAAAAGAAAATAAGGACATTGAAGAAGAGAATAGGAAATCTCAAGGGATAAGGGAAGCGAACGTGGGAGAAAATCGTCCAAGTTGAGAGGAAATAATTAATTTAGGCTTCATTTAGGATGTAATGGGAGCTAGATGTATAGTCGCTTTGGGAAGGGGGGAGGGGGGGT
>NC_051425.1:13701134-13713634 GCF_015228065.2 Penaeus monodon | reverse complement strand
ACTAGGCGCGTTGAGCAACCCTTTGTTATTGCTGTTCTTGCTCTGTTGGCTCACGTCGGAGGGACCGCTATCTGTTCTGTTCTATGCTGTTCTGTCGGAGGGACCACTATTACTGTCATTCCTGACGTCGAGGCTGGCGGCTGACGGTTGGCTGATGATTTGATATTGTTCCCTCTCGATTTATTTTAATCACTACTCATTCTTTCTTGTGAGGTTATCGTTTATCCGTCGATTATCACGTGTCATCTTTAGGAAATGTATAAAGGACGAAAATGTATTCGAGACCGGTTAAATATGTATCTTGTATTGTAAAGATAGTTATTCATGCTCATTCGTACCTTTTCTACATTTGTCAACACGAATACGCTTCATGTATGATCTTTTAAGCGTATTTCCTTCCTCATTATCGCGTCATGTACATTGGTGAGAAATAGGCTTATAGGTTGACTTGAATTTAATGATATTATATTTTCATGTCTTTATCTTTTTCATCTAATCTACGGACATTTGTTATTGTGCGTGATTTTTGTTGTTGTCTTTCGTTTTAATATTACACTTGTTATTATTAGACTAATTATTCTTACGAAGTTGAATGTGCTTAACTAATGTATATTTTTTCTCTCTTTTTGCAGGTAATGACTGCTTGCGTTGCATGGTCGAGGTCCTCCCTCCCTTCATCCGCCCCTCCTGCCCCCCTCCCCAATCCGACCCCTTCCCTCGTTACACGCATGTGGAGAGTGGCGGTGGAAGGGAGAGGGAGCGACGTCGATAACGAGGGAGAGAGAAAGAGAAGAGAGAGAGAGAGAAAGAAAGAGAAAAGAGGGATTCGTCAGCCATAAGTAGGAGTAAAAGTTTCGTTTTCTTTCCCCCTTTATTGAAGTGATTAAAGCGATTGGGTCGTTGGAGGATTGTATTTTGTCCCGGTGATTAGGGGACCATGTCTGTAGTGCGTTCGCTTCGGCCGTCGTGGCTTTGGATTAGGAGGTTTTTTAGGGAACATGATTTTTTGTTGTCGATACTATTGTTGTAGCTGTTATTATAATGATGATAGTAATCAGTGTTATTGTTGATTTTTGTTTTGTTCTTGTTCTTGTTTCTGTTCTTGTTGTTGTTATAGTAATTTTTATCACCATCATTTCTTTTTGATGTTTGTGGGTATGGCAGATAAAGGGAAGTCATATAGCCGTTTTATATCGACTGGCCATGATTAAACTAGTCTTTTTATGTGGGATGAGGCAGTGTTTCATCATCCATAACAAATTCTGTTTTGTTGTTTATACGTGTTTTTATTTAATTAAGGATGGGCGATTAGAGGCATGGGATTATAAGAAATGGCATTGCTCTTGTTGTTTGTAGAAGCGTGTGTAGTTGTTTACTCTTCGTAATGAGATGAGCAGAGTAGGCCTATGCGTTTGGGGGAATGGGTAGGCTGGGTCTGCAAGAGGTCAGTAGGTCTAAGGAGGTCCGGTATTGTCTTGCAAGTAGGGGGGGGGGGTATGGACTGGTAGATTCGAGGATATTTCGACCGTAGAATTCTTGGCTTGTTCAGGTGAGGTTGGGTTACTAAACCAGTGAAGATTGTTGTTTTGTTCTTTGTTTTTTGTTTTTATTTGCTTATTTTTTTATGCATTTATTCGTTTATTTGTTTGTTTTAGGTGGTGTTTGAAGGGTGTTGCTTCAAGCGAACTGTTTATGAGTATGATTACGCGTGATCCTCGCCTGTTGCTAAAGGTAGAAGGGAATTTAAAGTTTATGGATCGGTGTTTGTATAATAAGCTGAAAAAAATAGTCAGTCAGTCAGTTAAAATTTAGCTCACGTATCGGGGCAGTTGTAGGACTAATTATGTATCAATACTATGGAATCAGTTTCGTTTTTTTGGCGCTAATTAAAGGCCTTAATGATTTTAATAACAACCGATTATAAAAAAGACACAATAGCGAACAAAGGTATATGAATTGAAATCGAGATATAAATAGACACGAAGTGGTTCGCACACACAGAGATTAGAAAGAGATAGACAGACAGACATTTCCGAGATTTTAGGTAAACAGACAGGACGCGAAAATTTAGGCAACTGAAAGAACCAGAATCCGAGAACAAGATTAGGGATTAGGGATTAGGGATGCTGTTAGCCTTAATGAGCGCAATATAGGCATGGTACCTTAGTCTAAGTGGCGGCGGCGATTCTCTCTGGCTAATCCTTTCCTTCCCAATCTTCGTCCTAATCTTAGCTGATAAAGGTGTCCCGATTTTGGGGCTGAAGTCTTGACTTTTTTTTTTAGGAAGGGGGGGGGAGTGTTCTTTCCGCTCTTCCCCCTTTTTTGCATGGACAGTGTTTTGGCATGTAAAAGATAAATTGCATGATTTATGTATATATATATATATATATATATATATATATATATATATATATATATATATATATATTACTTTTCATTTATTTATTTTTTTTTTATTTTTTTTAGCAAGGTCACGATGAGTTTTTTACTCTTTTTTCATAATTGTCCATAATATAAGTCCACGCATGCGTATCCTATGCTAATGCCTTACAACACGACCTTCGGTTTGCTTGGTTGCATTACGCGACGGGCGTGTATGCATGGTCGAGGTTCTGCGCGTGCATGGTTGCATCGGAGAACACCTTGCTAAGTATTTTCTGTAGTGAAGAGAAAGAAAAGAAAAGGAAGGAAGAAAAGCATGCATACGTACATGCCACACGTACAAGCACAAGCACACGCACACGCACACGCACACGCACACGCACACGCACACGCACACGCACACACACACACACACACACACACACACACACACACACACACACACACACACACACACACACACACACACACACACACACACACACACACACACACACAAAAAAGTAAATATTGCACAAGGAACACGAAGAGAACAGAACATATTGTAAATATTAAACGAAAAGAAACTCGGAAGTTTTCTCCCGTGCGTGGGCGAAACGCGGGAGTTCTCGATGAGGCCGTTATAAGTACTTAATGAGGCATCTTGTGAGTGCCTGCGTATTGTGTGTGTGTGTGGGGGGGGGAGGGTATGAGAATTGGTATGAGGGAGGTTTTGGGTGGAGCAGAAGGGAAAGGAATGAGGGGGAGGGTGGGAGGAAGGAGAGTGAGGCAGGCAGGCGAGTGATCCTACGTACGTACATGCGTGCACACACACACACACACGCACATGTACACGCACACGCATATAAGCATAAGCATAAATAATGAAGTAAAGAGGTGAAGAATTCGAAGGGGGGGGGGAGAGAAGGTAAAGTGGTGAAATTTAAGGAAGTTAGAGATTGGTAAAGTAGGGGGGCGAGAACCCTTGCATGGTAGATACATTGCATTCATATTTCTCTTTCATGTCTGGAGTTTCGAGGGGGGGGGGGGGGGAGGTGAGTGGTTGATTTTATTTATTTGCTATTGGTGAGAAGAAGTGGCTATGGTTACGTTATTGTGTTTATCGAATTAAATGCCTCTTTTTTTTTTTTTTTGTAATAAATAAATATATATATATCGTTATATATATCTATTTATTTTGGTTTATATACTTTTTTTTCTATTTTTACGTTTTATGTTTTTTTATTGATTTTGTATTTATGTCTTAAACTAGATTAATAAGGAAAAAGATGTGGTGAGTTGGTAACAATAATAAATATAAACTAGGCTTAATTCTAACAAATGATTTTTATTGGTTTTATTACTTTTTGAGTTTTTATATTTGTTTTTTATATTTTATTATTTTTATTATTTTTTATTTTTTTTTTTTTTTTTTTTTACTGCTAAGAACAAGAACGAGAACAGAAACAAGTTTGACTTATGATTAAATGAATGGAATTAATTAACTTAATTTTTTATTTTATTTTATTATTTTAAACTTTTGTATTTTGTTTTGTATTTATTTTAATTTTGTATTTTGTTTTTAATTGCTAAGAACAGGAACAAGAACAAGAAAAGAAAAGAGGCTGGGGGGACTCCAGTGGCAGAATGAAAAATATGTTACATAAAACGAGGATAATGGGTGATCAAGGAAAATGAATCTAGATAGGGACAGAGGGGATGGGTGAGATGTGATGAGGGATGGGGTGATTGAGTGATGCTTGATAAAAGAATAAGTGGTATTTATTATTTCAATCGAGGGGAGTGAATTCTTGACAACTTGGTCTGACTATTGCAAATGGGTGGAACGAAAAGGGAGCATGTTACATAGATAGACAAAGTAATTGTGGTAAAAATGGTGATAACAATAATAACATAATATAATATAAGAGACAGAAACAAGAACAGAACAAAAACAAAAACAGAAATAGCGGACAGAACAGGAGTGTCAACGAAAATGGTGGTTAAATAGATAGGAGGTGAATATTAGAATGTAATTAACAAAACGGGAACAAGAACAAAACAAAAGCAAGTAAACATAAGATAGCAGTGATTGAAGGTTTTTTTTTTTTTTTTTTTTTTTTTTTTTTTTTTTTTTTTTGGGGTTAATTATTTTTTTTCCTCCCTTTTTCCGTAGAACATCTCCATCCCTGCTCGTCTTCTGATTCGCGTGTCTGCCTTATGCAATTGCACGAGTGCACTCCCATAATCACAGACAATCGAGTCGAGTCCGTAGCAAGTTTGTAAGATGTTCAGTCCTTGGAATCTCCCCGTTTATAGTTCGTCGACGCTGATCCCACGACCACTAGGGGCCGAGGCGGGCAAAGTGACAGCCGTGGCAACAGCGCCAGCGAATTTATACCTTTGGGAAAACGCCAAGGTGGCCAGCCCTCTCTCCCCGTGATTGGTTAATCCGCGCCGCGCACAGGTGAGCTCGCAGGTGAGCTGGCAGAGCTGATGGTCGCTCTCCTTGCCTTTAAAGTTAGTTGTTTGGCGTGGATTAACCAATCCTTTGGGGATTCTGAGGGTGACTTCTGGTTTTATTATTATTATAATTTTTTTTTTTTTTTTTTTTTTTTTTTTTTTTTTTTTTTTTTTTTTTTTTTTTTTTTTTTCTTCTTAATTTATTACTAAAACATTAAAACATTAAAAAACATGGTCATGGTCACAAGTCAGGGTCGGTGTGTGTGTGTGGGGTATATCGGTGTGGGTGTTTCGTGTTCTGTGATTGGTAGTGTTCTGGGCCACCAGGCGTGGTTTGTGTGAGTGTTTTGTGTTTTTTCAAAGATGTTGTTATTGTTCGTCTTCTTGTTCGCGTAGTCTGGCCCAGGTGTTTTTGCCTCGTCTGTGTATGCGTGTGTTTAGTGGTTCCATGCTGTATGTTCTGTGTAGTGTTTCTGCTGAAATTCGGTCTAGAAATGTTGCGCCGTGTACCCAGAGTAGTGCTTTGTTCTGTACTGATTGCATTCGGAGTTTTTGTGAGTATGATATTGCAACCAGTGGGATAGCAGTATATTCTAAGATGGGTCTGACATTTTGTTTTGTAAAGTCTGAGTTTTGTTTGTGGTGTGCAGCATGAAAAACGTTTAGTTTGGTTAGGGGTTATTTTTGCTTGTGTTATTCTTTGTTTAACGTGTGTTGTGAAGCCTGTGCTTGTGATCTGGAGTCCAAGAATGTTTCCTGTGTGGGTGTATGGAATGTTGGTGTTGTTGATCGTGATTGGTTGTGTTTTTCTACGTGCTATGGGTATGAGTTTGAATTTGTTTATGTTTGTCTGTATTTTCCAGTGGTGCTCAAATGTGTTGATGTTCTGTATAGCTCTTTCTGTTGTTCGTTTCATGAAGTGTTGTGATTTAGAGGGGTGTGTGATAATCTGTGTGATATCGTCTGCATAGGAAATATAGTTGCTGTATGGTGTCGGTTCAGGCAGATTGGCTGTGTACAGGATATAGAGGGTTGGCGATAATACGCTTCCCTGTGGTACTCCACTTCTGAGGGTGGATGGGGTGCCTAGGTGAGCTCCAGGCGTATTGTGGCAGTCCTGTCATCCAGGAAGCTGCAGAGAAGGCGTGTGAAGTGTGTGGGCAGGTGTAGTTGTGTTTGTATTTGAGACCGTCATGCCATACCTTATCAAAGGCCTTGCTGACGTCTCGTAGTATTGCGTTCGTCTGGTGCTTGTTAGCGAGACCGAGAGCGATCTCCTCGTAAGCGAGGGCGATGGCGCTCTCGGTCCCCCTGTGTGGGCGAAAGCCGTATTGCCTAATTTGTGTGTTTTGGTTGTTTTCAAGGTGTGGGATGAGTCTCTGTGCAATTACCCTCTCTAGCAGTTTTTCCTGGGACTTCTAGGAGTGAGATGGGGCGGTAATTCCCCACCTCGTGTGCAGATTTCCCTGGTTTGGGTATTAGGGTGAGTGTGGCATGTTTGAACTTGTCAGGGAAATATCCTGTTGCCAGTGCTGCATTGAAGATATGGCGTAGTCTGCTGATCATTCTGGGTGGAAGATGTTCGATGATTGTTTTGTTTATGTTGCTAGCTCCTGGTGTTGTGTTTTTAGTGCGTTTGATTGTGTTTGTTATTTCTTCTGAAGTGATTGGTGTGGAGAGGGGACTGTCCTCTGTGAGAGTGTTTAGTGTAATGATGTTTTCTGGGAGAATTATGTTCCTATGTTGTTGTATGTAGTTTGTAACCTCGGTCTCTGTGATGTGGTGGAATCGGGCGTTCTCGGTGGGGGAGATTTGGAAATTCTGTTGCCAGAATTCCCTATGGAGAGGCTCCATCTCCTCCACCGAGTCAACCTTCTGTCTGTGTGTGTTGTATATGTATGTGATTATCTGTTTGTTTTCGACCCCATGAGTTTTTTGAAGGAACTCCAAAATTTCTTGGGGTCTTTAGAGTTTTTTACATAGTCTTTGCGCGAGTGTGTCCCAGTGGTGTTTGTTCATTACTTTAATTTCGTGTGTAATTTGTGTTTGGATTTCTCTGTATCGTGTGCGTAATTGTCTGTCCCAGCCCCGTGTTAGTGTTAGTTCGTGTATGTGTCTGTATTGTATTTTAAGCAGTTTCAGGCGATGTGTTTCTCTGTAATAAGGGATAGTCTTGTGTGTTGTTTTGGGGATGTTGGCCTGTCGGGCCGTCTGTATGTCTGCGTACCACTGTTCAAGGTGGGTGTTTATTGTGTGTGTGGGCTGTCCCTCGAGATCAGTTACGTGTGTGTCTTCAAGTGATTGTTTGAAGCCCTCCCAGTTTGCATGTTTGAAGGATTCTCGGGGTTGTGTTGGGATCATGATAGGGTTTGTTGACAGTGTTAAAATGACCGGGAGGTGGTCGCTGGATGTGACGTCGCCTGTTGTGATATGGTGGTGTAAGTGTGCTCTGTGGTTTGCCAAGACTATGTCGGGTGTTTTTTGCTGTGTTTATGTGTTATAAATGTTGGTGTGTGTGGACCGAGGTGTGTGAGTCTGTCTTGTTGTATGAGTGAGGCGAGGCCTCTGCCAACGGTGTTTGTGTGGTTGTAGCCAAAGAGTGCGTGGTTTGCGTTAAAGTCTCCCATGATGTATATTGGTTTGTTATGCCTCAGGAGCTGCAAGATGTCAGGTTCTGGTATGAAAGGTCTTCTTGGTGGAATGTATAGTGTTGCTAGTATAATGGGTCCATGTGGTGTATTTATTTCGACTGCCAATAGGTCTGACTGAAAGTTATTGATGATTTTGTGTGAGATGTCGTTTCTGATCGCATCGCACACGCACACACAGAGGGAAAGAAATAAGGAACAGAGGGAAGAGGAATGTGCGTGCATGATTGACAGAAAGGGGTCCTCGCGGTTAATCTCTCATTTATTCGGTCGATAATAAGTTTACTCAGCTGACCGTGTAGCAGCACGACCCCGCAACCTGGAGTTCAGCATAGTTACCCAGGTTGGGTCACACAGGTCCACAGCCATGTCCGCGCTCATTGGACAGCGGGCTCCCCTCGTTCCCTGCGCGCTTACACAGCGCTAGTGTATTTAAGCCGCAGAGCCGAAAAACGAGTTCAGCATTCCGATCCTCTAGCAGAGCAGACAACAGCAGCAGCACCACAAGGACTGCCCAGTCCTTAGCCGACTGGGGAGCCTGCCGGCTCCCCCGTTGATCTCCGACTTCACTTCAACACCCAGCCATACCTGTGGGCACTCACACCCCACAACAGATTCTCCCCAAAGAGATAAGACAACCAGTAACCTCAAATAGAAGATGGGCAAACATCCACCTTCTATACTGGTGACCACCGGAGTGATACGTTAAGGTTTCGCTCGCTCGCTTTGCTCACTCTCTGGAGGGGGAGTACCTGTAGCAGCACGACCCCGCAACCTGGAGTTCAGCATAGTTACCCAGGTTGGGTCACACAGGTCCACAGCCATGTCCGCGCTCATTGGACAGCGGGCTCCCCTCGTTCCCTGCGCGCTTACACAGCGCTAGTGTATTTAAGCCGCAGAGCCGAAAAACGAGTTCAGCATTCCGATCCTCTTAGCAGAGCAAGACAACAGCAGCAGCACCACAAGGACTGCCCAGTCCTTAGCCGACTGGGGAGCCTGCCGGCTCCCCCGTTGATCTCCGACTTCACTTCAACACCCAGCCATACCTGTGGGCACTCACACCCACAACAGATTCTCCCCAAAGAGATAAGACACCAGTAACCTCAAATAGAAGATGGGCAACCATCCACCTTCTATAACCGTGCGTTTGCTCAGCAGCACGAGGAGGAGGGTGCTTGGGCCGTCGTCTGCAGGATGGGTCGTCGTCTGCGCTACATGTGGTGGGGGTGAAGGAGGGGGGGGGGGTGGAGAAGGAAGTCTGTCCATGTCTGTCTCTGTCTCTGGCGGCCATGTCTGTGTTGTCAGTCATGTCTGTTTGATTCTTGATTTGTTTGTTTCTTTGTCTCTGTTTTGGAAGTCTCTATCTCTCTCTCTCCCTTCTCCCTTCTCCCTCCCTTTCTCTGCTCTCCCTCTCCTCCTCTATCCCCTCTCCTCTCTCCTCTCTCCCTTTCTCCTCTCTTTCTCTCTCTCTCTCCCATCTTCTCCTCTCTCTCTTCTCTCTCTCTCTCTCTCTCTCTCTCTCTCTCTCTCTCTCTCTCCCTTTCTCTCTCTGCTGCGCTAGGTAATCTTCCCTTGTTTTTATGGCCGTCCTTCTATTGCCACAGAGCAATTTTCTGCTAGTTGGTTGTTTCTGCTGTCTTCCTTATGGCATTGTTATTGTTTTGTTTTTGTTTTTGTTATTGTTCTCATGTGTCATTTACTGTTTTCTTCTCCTTTTCATCTTCTTCTTCCTCTTTTCTTTTCTTTTCTTTTCATTTCATCATCGTCGTCTTCTACTTCATCATCACCATCATCATAATAATAATAATAATATATATTATTATTATTATTATTATTATTATTATTATTATTATTATTATTATTATTATTATTATTACCTTTCATCTTCTTCTTCCACCCCCTCCTCGTCATGTATGTCTTCCATCCCGGACCACGAGGGGGGGGTCATGGGGAGAGGAGAGGAGAGGAAAGGAAAGGAGGGAAGGGGAGAGAAGAGAGGGGGAGGAAAAGGAGGGAGGGGAGAGCAGAGAAGGGAGGGGGTGGAGAGAAGTGAGTGGATGACGAGGGGGAAGTGGAATGAAAGGGAGAGTGAGAGAGAGATAGAAATGGAGTGAGAATGGAGAAGAAAGGAGGGGAGGAGAGGGGAAAGAGAGAGGGAGGGCGGGGGTTGTTGCTGGGCGCTCGTGTCTGTTAAGAGATTTTTTATCTTGGCAATTTGAAAGGTCGATTTGACAAAGCAAACTCGGATGGCGGAAGAGATAGGGGTGGGGGGGAGGGGGGGAGAAGGGTATTGTGGGGGTGGATATTGTTGTGTTTGGGGAGTGGTGCTGATAATGATACGGACGACGCGACGGGTGAGGATTTTAGGAGGAAACGTTGCAGTAATGGTAAGAAAAAAATATACAAAACCAACAGCAAAGACAACAACGAAAAACAAACAAACAAAAGGACGACACCAGCACAAAGGCATCGATGGGAGGGGCTGCACGATCCTTCACTGGGCTTTCCCCTTTTCCCCCTCTTTCTCCTCCCCTTTCCCTCCCCCCCCTTTTTTCCCCTCTTCTGCCTGAACCCCACCCTTTGCCTCGCCTCGCTCTAGGGAGTGGGGGAGGGGAGGGGTAGGGAAGGGGGCGTGAGAGGGGAGGGGACGGGACGGGAGAGGGGAGTGGGGGGAAGATGATGGGATGGGAAAGGGGATGAAAAATGGAAAAAGAAGAGAAGAAAAAGAGGTGGAGAAAGGAGAAGGAAAAGGAAGGGAAGGGAAAGGAAAAGAGGAACGGAAAGGTAAGAAGGAGGGAAAGAAAGGGTGAGGGGAGGGAGGGAGACAAGTGAAATGAAATGAAAAGGAGGTGGAAAGGAGAGGAGGAGAGGGAAAAGAAGGCAAGGGGAAGAGAAACGAAAAGGGAAGGAGATAGCAGAACGAAAAAGAAAGAAAGAAAGAAAGAAAGAATGAGCGAGAGAGAGGAAAGGAGGGGAAAGGGGAAGAAGAGAAGAGAGAGAGAGGGGGGGGGAGCCCTGGCTTAATATTCGCCATGCGTGAGTCACGGCTGGAGAGGGGAGAGTGGGAATATCGATCTGTTCCTGATGACATTTTATTGTTCATACAGGAATTGGGATATTGATCTTTGGCCTCCGCACGACGCCGGGTTTGCGTGCGCGTGTGTGTGTGTGTGTGTGTGTGTGTGTGTGTGTGTGTGTGTGTGTGTGTGTGTGTGTGTGTGTGTGTGTGTGTGTGTGTGTGTGTGTGTGTGTGTAGAGGGGGGGGGGGTAGTGTGCGTGTGGTGAGAGAGGAGGGTTTGTGAGTTTTGCGGAGGGAGGTTCGTGTGTGCGTGTGTGGGGTTGAAAAGGGGGGTGGGGTTTGTTTGTATGTCGGTTATTTGTAGTGGAATTGTATGGGATGTGTGTATATATATGTGAGTGTGTGTCTGTGTCTGTGTCTTTGTCTGTGTCTGTGTCTGTGTCTGTGTCTGTGGCTGTGTCTGTGTCTGTATATAAATATGTGTGTATGTAAGGGAGAGAGAGAGAGAGAGAGAGAGAGAGAGAGAGAGGGAGAGAGAGAGAGAGAGAGAGAGAGAGAGAGAGAGAATATGTATTCATGCATATACTATATCTGTCTGAGCACGAGTAAAAAAAAAATGAATGTAAACCTGTCTCAATCCAGGCTTACGTGCGTGTTCGAATCCCTTTATAAGGAAGTAAGGTGATGAGCGATCGTTACTGTAGTTTAAGCGGGTTAAACTTTGATTGATTATCGGTGGGGTGAGGGGGAAGGGTAGAGGGGGGGGAGGGGGAGGAGAGGAAAGGGGAGGGAGATCGAGTGTCGATCGGATCTCGTTAAAGGGATGCAAGTGTCTTTAGATTGCGTATTTTCAATTATTGTTATTGATTTTGTGTTATTTTCTTTTTCTTTATCATTATTTTTATTAATTAATTAATTTATTTATTTATTTATATTTTACAGTGCAAGAGAGGTATTTGAACGGTTTGGATTGTATCGTCGTCAGAGAACCATGTATTTTTGACGAAGATCTAATCGAAAGCGATCAAATACATCTCTTCAAATACATTTCTTACAGACCTTTTATACATTTGTCGCAATGCTCAATGTTTTTATCTATATTTATTTGTGCGTTTGATATATGTATATATATATATGTATATATGTATATATATATATATATATATATATATATATATATTATATATATATATATATATATAAATATTTATATATATGTATATATATGTATATATATAAATATGTGTGTGTGTGTGTGTGTGTGTTTAATTATAATATTTTTTATGTAGTTACATAAGAAGTGCATCTTATTATACTTATCCTTATTCCCTTCATCAACATTTGGTTCCGCGGCGAGGAAGAGTGAGAATGAAGGAAGGAGGAAGAAGGAAGGACTAACGAGTTAAGGGGTTTATTTCGTTAATTAAGGCGACCGTTGATGTGTGAGATCTTCGGATCCCGGCAGCCACGCGCGTCGCTGGAGGGACCGAAGCCATCATCGTCATTATTGTTGTTGTTATTATTATTATTGTTATTATTATTATTATTATTATTATTATTATTATTATTATTATTATTGATAATAATAATAATACTAATATTATTATTATTATTATTATTATTATTATTATTATTATTATTATTATTATTATAAGAAAATTTCTTTTCTTTAGATCTGCTAATTAAAATCAAACACCGGGTCACTACCAGCGACCTAGGGTGATTGAAGTTTGAGGCAATGGAACACCAGCAGAAATATGCACACAATTCTGCAGCGCTCCTCGAGTGTATGCAAAAGCAGTACATTACCCATTATACTCTTCCCTTGTCCATTAAGTCTTGTTTTCTTTTGATTGTTAGTATAAGATGGCCGAACCGCAGGGCCAGGGGTGGGAACTATCCCGTCCTACTAACCTGGTGGATTTTGATAAATGGAAGAGTTAGACTTAGTTCTGGCCTGGGGGATGCGCCCCTTGTTGATCCGTGTGACGGGCGACGCTTCATCACCC
>NC_051425.1:13691134-13696134 GCF_015228065.2 Penaeus monodon | reverse complement strand
CAGTGTGTCAAGGATACGGCGCTTGCGGGCGGGCCGGCGTGTGTGTGTGTGTGTGTGTGTGTATGTGTATGTGTATGTGTGTGTGTGTGTGTGTGTGTGTGTGTGTGTGTGTGTGTGTTTATCTGTGAGTGTTTATCTGTGAGTGTTTGTGTGTGTGTGTCTGTCTGTCTCTCTGCGTGTTGTATAGTGTGCAATATGTAGTGTGAAGTGTGCAGTGTGCGTGCGTGTGTGCGTTGGCCGTGGGCTCGGGTTTGGATGCATTGTTATGAAGATCCAGGGATTATCTTTCTCGGTCTCTCTCTCTCTCTCTCTCTCTCTTTCTGTTTTCTCTCTCTCTCTCTTTCTGGTTTCTCTCTGTTCTCTCTCTCTTTCTCGTTTCTCTCTGTTCTCTCTCTCTCTCTCTCTCTCTCTCTCTCTCTCTCTCCTCTCCTCTCCCTTTCCTCTCCTCTCTCTCCATCATCCCCCCATCTCTCACTCTCCCTCACCATTCCCGATCCTCTCTCCTCATCCCATCTCCATCATCATCCCACATCTCCATCTCCAACCATCACCCCAACCTCTCCTATCGCCCATCTCCATCTCACCCATCCCACCACCCATCATCTCCATCTCCACCCTCATCTCCCCACCCCATCTCCCTCCCATCATCCCCTTCCACCCATCTCCCATCTCCAACCCCATCATCCCCCTCAACCCCATCATCCCCATCTCCAACCCCATCATCTCCATCTCCAACCCCATCATCCCCACCCATTACCATCATCCCACCCATCATCCCTTCCCTATCCCCATCTCCAACCCCATCATCCCATCTCCAACCCCATCATCCCCACCCATTCCCATCATCCCCAACCCCATCGTCCCCTTCCCCATCATCCCCATCTCCAACCCCATCATCCCCATCTCCAACCCCATCATCCCCACCCATTCCCATCATCCCCTTCCCATCATCCCATCTCCAACCCATCACCCCATCTCCAACCCCATCATCCCCACCCATTCCCAACGTCCCCTTCCCCATCATCCCCATCTCCACCCATCATCCCTCATCCCCAACCCCATCCTCACCCCATTCCCATACCCCATCATCTCCATCTCCAACCCCATCATCCCCCCCATTCCCATCATCCCCACCCCATGTCCCCTCCCCATCATCCCCTCTCCCCCATCACCACCCCATCCTCCAACCTCCCATCCTCCCCTCCGCTCTCCACCCGTCTCTCCTCCTCCAACCCTCCCTCCCACACCCATTCCATACTCAAGACCAAACGGTCCCTTCCCATCCCCATCAACCCCTGCTTCCCTTTCTTCACCCATTTTTCCCCCCTGTGTCCCTCATCTCTACCCTCGTCCCTTCCTCCTCTTCCTCTCCAGTCTTCTCCATCCCTTATCCCTCACTCCCCCATCCCATATCCCTTCCTCCTCCTCACCCATGCTCCCGGATCTGCCTTCCTCATCTCCCCTTCCCTGAATCTCCTCTCTCTCATCCTCCATCTCTCCCCACCCACCCCCATCACCCCCTCCCTTCTCTCCCCTCCCTCCACCCTCACCCCCTCTCCTACCTCCACCTCCCCGTCCGCCTCCACGCCGGGGTTCGCGGTCCTGCGCAAAGCTCCCTCCACAAAGTGTAAGGTACTGGAGGGACGAAAGTTTTCCTCCCAACAGCTACCCCTGCTTGGGACCTTTCTTACCCGTCTACTGTTGTTGTCTACTTCCTCTCGATGTCGCTTTGTCTCTCTTCCCTCTGATGTACGTCTTCCTTGTCGTCCACTTCCCCTCACCTCCATCCCTCTTCTCTCGTCCTCCGTTCTCCCTCCACCCTCCACCCCCTCCTTTCCTCCTCCTTCCACCACCCTCCACTCCCCTCTCTTCTCCATCCCCCGCTCTCTCACCCCCTCCTTCTCTCTCCGTCCACCCTCTTTCTCCCCTTCCTCCTCCCCCTTCTCCACCTTCCCCACTCTATTTTTACCGCAATCCTCGACAGATCCCGCGCATTCCGGAATCCTCATCTCTAGCCTTCATCTGGCGCCTCAGGAATGCTCTTTATCTACCGTGTCGCTGCCACACCGGTGGCCAAGGGAGACGGGAGGAGGAGGAGAGGAAGGAAGGAAGGAAGGAAGGAAGGAAGGGATGAAGGAGGAAAGAAGGAAGGGAAGGAAAAGAAAGGAAGGGGGAAAAGGGGAAAGGAGGAAAGGAAAAGGGTAATTTGAAAAGGATGGGGAAGGAGGGAAAGGGAAAAGGGAAAGGGAATGGAGGAAGGAAGAAGGAAGGAAGAGGAATGAAGGAAGGAAGAAGGAGGATGGAACGATGGAAGGAAGGAAGGATGGAAGGACGGTGGAAGGGGAAATGAAATGAAGGAAATGAAAATTAGGATGGAAGGAAGATGGAGGAAGGATTTGATGAAGGAAGGATGAAGAATGAGAGGAAAGATGGAGGAGACAGCGGGAGGGGGGTGGGAGGAGAGAGGAGAGAAAGGGGTAGGGGAGAGGAGAAGAGAAGAGAGAAAGGGAAGGAGTGGAAAGGAGAGGAGAAGAGAGGGGAAAGGGGAGCGAAATAGAAAAGAATAGAAAATGAGGAAGGAGAGGGAAAGGAGGAGTGGAGAAGAAAGAAAGGGAAGGGAAAAAAAAAAGGGGTTAGAAGAAAGAAAAGAGAAAGGGGAAAGGGAGGGGAGAGAAATGCTAAAAGCGGGGAGAGATAGACAAGAAGAGTAATGAAAAGGAAGGAGGAAGTAAAAGAAAGGAAATGAAGAAAAGAAAAGGGAAAGGAAGAAGAAAGAAAAGGTGAAGGAAAGGAAGAAAAGAATGTAAAAGGAAAGGAAGAGAGGAAAGGAAAGGAGAGGTTAATTGAAGAAAGAAAGGAAGGGAGAAAGGTATAGGAAAGGGAAGATAGAAAAGGTTGAAGGAAGGGGAAGGAGAGAGAAAGGTAGATTGAAGGAAGGGAGAAATTGTGAGAGGGAAAGGAAGGAAAGGGGAAGGAGTGAAGTTGAAGGGAAGGAGAAGAGAAAGGTGAGAGGAAACTTAAGAAGAGAAAAGTTGTGGAGGGAAAGGGATTAGAGAAAGGGTAGAGGAAGGAAAAAGAAAGGTAGGAGAGGAAATTTGAAGGGAGAAGTAAATTGGGAAGGAAGAGAAGGTTGGAGGATAACACAATGAAAAGGAGTTTATTCTGATGTCCTCCACTAGGAGGGGGGGGGGGGAGAGGGAACTTGTGATCTCTCGCTCTTTCTGAATATGCTCTTGACAACTTCTTCCCTTATACCCTTCCGTTTTTCCTTCTCCTCCTTCTCCTCTTCCCTCCTTCTCCTTTTCCCTCCTCCTCTTCCCCCTCTTCCCTCCTCCTCTTCCCCCTCCTCCTCTTCCCCTCCCCCTCCCCCTCCCCCTCCCTTCCTCTTCCTCCCCCGCTCCTCCTCTACTTCTTCTTCTCTTCATCCTCTTCCTTCCCTCCCACCTCCTTTTCTCTCTCATTTTTTCCCTTCCTTTTGTGTCTTTACCTGCGTTGAAGAGGTAAGACAGAGAAGAGTATTCTGTTGTTGTTTTTCTCATCTTTCCTTTCTTTATTTTCTTTTCTTTTACTTAATTCCGAATCCTTTCTCTTTTCCCCTTTTCCCTCTTTTATTCCCTTTTATTTCTTTGTCTTTTCTGCTCTGACGGGGATCACCTCTCCTTTCTTTGTTTTATTGTTTTTCCTTTCTCTGTTCTTAATCCCCTTTTCTTTTTGTTCCTGTTCTCTTTTATTTCTTTTCTTTCTTTCTTTTTCTTTCTTTCTTTCTTTCTTTCTTTCTTTCTTTCTTTCTTTTTCCCTTTTCCTGGCACCGGAGGCCTTGCAGCTTCCTCGCGAGACGTACGATGGGGATGAACGTGATGTCACTGGCTCTTGGGCGGAGAGACACCCATGGTGGGGGAGAGGGGGAGCTGAGGGTGGTGATTAGGGACGGGGAGGAGGGTGATGGGTGGGGAAAGAGGGGATGGGTGATGGGTGGGGAAAGAGGGGGTGGGGTGAGATGGGGTGGGGGGGGAAGAGGAGGGTGATGGGTGGGGGTAGATGTCCTGATTCTTTTTTTTTCTTTTCGTTTTCTTTCTTTTCGATTATGTCATTCTGGTGATTGATAATTTCTAGTTAGGCGAGGGAAATGGAGTAGTAGGTTTCCAAGCCGGACAGGACAGGGACTAAAATGGGAAACAGAGACAGAAAGGTAGAGAGAGAAAGAAGAGGACACAGAAAGGTAGAGAAAGAAAAGGAGAAAAAGAAAAGAAAAAAAGGGAAATGAGATGAGAGAGAAGGAGATGATGGAGTGAGAGAGAGTGATGAGTGTTAGGAGGAGAGGAGTGAGGATGAGTGATAGAGATGAGGAGAGAGTGAGATGAGCGAGAGCGAGAGGGAGGAGAGGCGAGAGCAGGTCGAGAGGAGTACGTGATGAGCGAGAGATGAGAGATGAGAGAGTGGGAGAGAGAGATGAGAGAGGAGAGATGAGAGAGCGAGGAGCGGAGCGAGGCAGGAGCGATGAGCGAGTAGCTGAGAGAGAGAGCGCCAGCGAGCGAGCAAGGCCCTTTGATGAGGCGTTGCGTGCCTGCGGGTGTTCGAATGAGAGAGAGTGCGTGTGCGTGAAGGAAAGGGAGAGAGAAGGAGGAAGAACTGGAAGTCAAAATGGGAAGTAAAGTGAGCGAAAGACCGACGGAGAGAAAGACAAAGACAGAGAAAGAGAAAGAATAGCAGAGAGAATAAGAGAGAGTAGGAGAGAGGAGGAAGCACGTGGCATCAGACTGGAGGCGTCGGTGGGGAGCGAGGGGAAAGAAGTGAAGGAGGAGGAGGAAGAAGAAGAAAATAGAAGAAGAATAGGAGGTGGAGGAGGATTAGGAGGGCAAGAAGGAAGGACGAGAAAAAGGAAGAGAAGGAAAGGGGAATAAAGAAAAAAAGAAAAGACGAAGAGGAGGAGGAGGAGGAGGAGGAAGAAGGGAGACAGGACGCGAGCCTCAGACAGACTCACCGCGGATACTAAGGTTCAT
>NC_051425.1:13683735-13691034 GCF_015228065.2 Penaeus monodon | reverse complement strand
GGGGAAATTTGGAATGGAGAGAGGGAGTAGGAGGAAGGAGTAGGGTGAAGAGATGTTGAGAAGGAGAAGGAGCGGGGAGAGAGAAAACAAAGTGGCAAGTAATGAGAGAGAGAGAGAAGAGAGAGAGGAGAGAGAGAGAGAGAGAGAAGAGAGAGAGAGAGGAGAGAGAGAGGGGAAAAGAGACGAGAGGAGAGAGACAGAGAGAGAGAAGAGAGAGAGAGAGAGAGAGAGAGAGAGAGAGAGAGAGAGAGAGAGAGAGAGAGACGTAAACAGAAAGTCTATCCGTGTCCACTTCGAATGTGTGTACTGTGAATTGTGCGCGCGATGTTGATCATAATGCGCGTTCTTAATTCGCACACAATGTCACTTTCATTCGCTTGATGAGCTCGGCCGCGGAGGGAAGCGGGCTAGTTTCGTGTTTTTGAAAAATTGTTTTGGGTTTTGGTGCTCGATTTATACGGTGGGGAGGGGGGGGGAGGAGAGGATAGTGTCTTGTTTCTTTAGTTTTATTGCTGTTCTATTGATGATGATAATGATGAATATAACGACAATGACAGTATCGGTAGTACTACTAATAATTACAATAGCTAAAGTAATGGAAGTAGTAGTAATGATGATGATGTTGAACATTGTAGTTTTATTATTATTGTTGTTATCATTATTATTATTATTATTATTATTATTATTATTATTATCATTATTATTATTATCATTATTATAATAATAATTATTATTGTTATTGTTATCATTGTTCTTTTTGTTATTGTTGTTATTATTATCATTATTGTTATTTTAATGTCCTCGTATCATTGTTATTATGAGGATCATGATGGTAGTGATGTTGAACATGGTGCTGTTTGGACTGATGATGATGATAATGATAATTGAATCCGTTGGATAATTTGCGGTTCGCGAGAAAATAACCGCATCGCATGACGAGACGTAACGTAGGCCTTTCCTTTGTGGCGTTTTAATGTTTGAAATTATGGATTGAGATTTTTTTTTATCTCGGAACGCGAGATGTAAATAGAGGCCATTTTTCTTTCTTTTTCGGTCGAGTGGCGTCTTTGTCGTCGTCGTTTATTTGTTTGCTATATATTTTTTATTTATCTGATTATCTGATGATCTATTTATTTTTTTTATTAATTATTTTTTTTTATCGATTTATATGCTTGTTTTATTTTCATTTTTTTTTATTTTTGTTTATTTTTTTATTTACCTTTGTTTTTTTAAAATTTCCTATTTTTTAGTTTCTTTTCCCTGTATTTCCCATCTGTAAAATTTAACCCCCCCGGGGCCCCCCTCCTGTTTTTTCGTTCCTTCCCCCCCCCCTTTTTTCCACCAATCAGTACCCAACCCCCCCCCCACCCCCCCCCCACCCCCCATGGGCCCCCGAGGGGGCCCCCCTCCCCCTCTTTCTCCTTTTTTCCATCTCTTTTTCTCTATTTTTTTTCTCCTTTTTTGTTTTATTTTTATTTTTTTTTTTTTCCTTCTAATTGGTTTTTTTTGTCTTTCTCCCTCCCTCTTTTAAATTGTTGTTAATTCTTTAGTTTCCTTCTCTCCCCTTATTTGTTTTGTTTTCCTTTATTTTTTCTTTGTTCTATTTTTTTCCCCCTTCTTAAAAAAACTTTTCTCCTTCTTTTTATCCCTTTTTTTTCCCCCCCCCTTCTTTTTTTTCTCCTCTTCTTTTTCCCTCCCCCTTCTTTTGGTTTTCCATTTCTTCCCCTTCTTTTTTTTCCTTTTCCCTTCTTTTTTCCCTTTTTCCCCCCCCCCCCCTCCCCCCTCCCTCCCTCCCTTTTTAAAAAACCTTTTTAAACTCTTTTTTTTTCCCTTTTCCCCCTCCTTTCTTTCTTTCTTCCTTTTCTTTCCCTTCTTTCTTTTTTTTTTTCCCCCTCCCTCCTCTCTTCCTTTCTCCTTCTTTTCTTTCCCCTTTCCTCCCCCCCCTTTATTCTTGTCCTCTCTTTTTCTTCCTCTTTTCCCCTCTCTTTCCCCCCCTCCTTTTCTCCTCCGCCTCCCCCTCTCTCTCTCCCCCTCCCCCTCCCTCCCTCCCTCCCCCCCCCCCTTTCTCTCTCCCCCCTCCCTCGCCCCCTCCCTCCCCTCCCCCCCCCCTCCCTCCTCTCTCTCTCTCTCCTTCTTTCTCCTTCTCCCCTCTCTCTCCTTCTTTCTCCTTCTCTCTCCTTGCTTCTTTCTCTTCTCTCTCTCTCTTTCTCTCCCTTCCCTTTTCCCTCTCTCTCGCCTCCCCCTCTCTTTTTTCTCTCTCTCTCCCCCTCTTTTCCTCTCCTCCTCCTTCTCCTCTTCCCCCCTCTTCTCTTTCCCTCCTTTTTCCCCCGTTTTTTCCCCTCTTCCCCCTCTTTTTTCCTTCCCTTCTCGTTTCTCTCTCCTCCTCCCCCTCCTCTTCTCCCTTTTTTCCCCCTTTTCCCTCTCTCCTTTTCCTTTTCTGGGGTTTTCCCCCCCACCCTTCCCTTTCCCCCCCTCCTCCCCTCTTCCTCGTCTTTTCTCTCTTCTTTCTCTCTCTCTTCTCCCCCCCCTCTCTCTCCCCTTCTCTCTTCTCTCTCCTCTCATTCTTTCTCTCCTCTCCTCTTCCTCCCCTTCTCTCTCTCTTTTTCTCTTTTACCTCCCTTTTCTCTCCTCCCCCTCTCTCCCCCTCTCTCCCCTTTTTTCCCCTCTCCCCCTCTCCTCTCAATTTCCCCCTCTCCCCCCTCTCCCCCTCTCCCCCTCCCCTCCCCCCTTTCCCTCTCTCCTTTTCTTCCCTTTTTTTTCCCCTCCCTCCCCTTTTCTCTCTTTTCCCCCCCCCCTTTTCCCCCTTTTTTTTTCCCCCCTCCCCTCTCCCCTTTTCTCCCTCTCCCGCCCCCTTTCCTCTTTTCTTCCTTTCCTCCCCCCCCTCCCCTCCCCCCATTTTTTCTCCTTTCTTTCTCCCTCTCCTTTCTTTCCCTCCTTTTTCCCCCCTCCCCCCCCCCCCTCCTCTCCCCCTCCCCTCCTCCCCTTTCCTCCTCCTCCCCTCCCCCCCCTCCCCCCCCCTTCCCTCCCTCCCCCCCTCCTCCTTTTCCCTTCTCCCTCCCCCATTTCCCCCCCCTCCCCCCCTCCCCCTCCCTCCCCCTCCCTCTCTTGTATAAACACTATAGAGTGGGGCTGCGATTTGCATTAATATCTGCAAATCCACTCTCGATGAAGACACGCTTTATGAGAGGAGACACCCAGCGCTGATACAGTCTGCAAACAGGCCTATTGATCCTTGTTGATTTGTCGATGGCGAGGACGTGGGTGCGAGTGGATAGGAGTGGGTACAAGCCGGCATTTCCGACAAAAAGGTTGTGAATTTTTTTGGGGAGGGGGGTTTTGGGGGGTTTTGTGGGGGGGGGGTTTTTTGATAATTTTCATTTGCGATGATTATTGTGTTTTTTTATTTATTATTATTATTATTATTTTTTTTTTGATTAGCCGGTTGTTGGAGTAGCGTTGCGGTTTTAACTCGTGGCAGTTGCCTTGAATTCGTATGGGGTGGGTCGGGGGGGGGGGGGAGGCAGTCGAGTTTAAATGGACATAGCCTCGTTTTTATGAAAGACCTTGTGAGGGGTGTTTTCGGTTACTTTTGTGCACAGGTAAATGCGTTCGTATTTATTTTTGTCTTTTGTTTTTTTTCCCTTGGGGAAATTTCAATACCGCGGTGTATGGCGGAAAAATCTTTATATTAGAAATACGTTAATTTTTAAAATATTTAAAGTAGTTCCCCTCCAAATTAGTCTGTTTAAATTAAATAGTTGGAGTACTTCTATAAGAGCATGTGTTAACTTTATTAGCAAAATCAGTCCGTTTTAGATAACTAGAAGAAATACCCTTATGTTAGAGAAAAATATAATTTCGCCCACGTAATTAGTTTAAGTAGGCCTACCTCTGTATTAGAGCACGGTATTTAGTCAAACTACCCTTGTCTAGGGAGGATTATTTCACCAGCAAATTCCCCCTCGAAAAAAAACTCATTTTTGAAAATTACCCCCTGTGTTAGAACTTGGATTAATTAACTTCATCACTAGAATTAGCACGTCTAACGCTAACTTCCAGTAGTTGAAATTACCTCTGTACTAACTTCGCCATCAGAATGAGCCTCTTCAAAAAAAAAGTAATATTAATAAAATCAATCAATCAATAGAATAAATAAATAAACAATAGGAACTTTTGTAATTGTTCAGTACTTCAATATGCATTTTTTTCCTCATGTGAATAAAAGCCATAAACAAGAGGCGATGCTCGAGAAGACAAACAAGACAGATTCTATTACAAGGACGATCTATACTTAGCCTCTGAATAATCCCGAAGCATGTATTGGAGTTTGTTGTTGTTTTACGGGAGCGCGAGGAGAGGAATATTGAGGTTCTCGAGTGCCTTGCCCCCCCCCCCCCTCTCCACTTGGGCATTCCTTCTGATTTCTGTTGACGCGAAAGAAAGGCGGGGGGGAGGGGGGGGGATGTGAGGGCAATGGAGTGCGTGGGTTATGGATATATTACGGGAATTAGGTGATTTTTTTTTGTCTCTTTTTCTGAAAGTATGTAGGCCTGTATTTCGTATGTTTTTTGATGGATACGGGGTTCTAAGTTTGGTACATAATTTGGTTCTGTTTATTTTTTATTTTTTATTTTATTTATTTATTTATTTTTTTTGCTTAGTTTTGGGGACAGTTTTCCTAATTCTTTTGAGAGAGAGAGAGAGAGAGAGAGAGAGAGAGAGAGAGAGAGAGAGAGAGAGAGAGAGAGAGAGAGAGAGAGAGAGAGAGAGAAGACAGAGAGAGAGAGGGAGGGCGGGAGGGAGAGAGAATGTGTTAGGTCGGCCGTCTCTAGTCGAGTTTATGGCTGGGATCAAAGCTCCTCCTCCTCCTTCCTCCTCCTCCTCCTCCTCCTCCTCCTCCTCCTCCTCCTCCTCCTCCTCCTCCTCCTCCTCCTCTTTCTCCTACCCCTTCTTCCTCCGCATCCCCTCCTCCTCCTCCGCATCCCCCTCCCCCCCTCCCTCCCCTCCTCCTCCTCCGCCTCCAACTCTTTCGACAGGCTTTGTTTTCGAGTTCTGCGAATTAGGAGATTAAAAACCCATATGTACGCTTAACTTACATTTATACGTGTACCCCCCCCCCCACACACACACACGCGTCTTATTTTTTAACAACGATTTTAAAAGTTTCTGAATGTCATTTGACAAAAATAGACTCACTGTTGTAGTATTATTCTTGCCACTCGACCTAGTTCTTTCCTCTCCGTCCCCCTCCTCCTCCTCCTCCTCCTTTTCCCCCTCCTCCTCCTCCTCCTTCTCCATCGCCTACTTCTGCTGCTGCTACTACTTTTCCTCCTCCTCCTCCTCCTCCTCCTCTTCCTCCTCTTCCTCCTCCTCCCCTCGTACTCCTCCTCCTCCTCCTCCTCCTCTCCTCCTCCTCTCCTCCTCCCCCCCTCCTCCTCCTCCTCCTCCTCCCCTCCTCCTCCTCCTCCCTCCTCCCTCCTCCTCCTCCTCCTCCTCCTCCTCCTCCTCCTCCTCCTCCTCCTCCTCTCCCTGTCTGTCTTCCTCCTCCTTCTCCTCCTCCTCCTTCTCCTCCTCCTCCTCTTCCTCCTCCTCCTCCTCCTCCTCCTCCTCCTCCTTCCTCCTCCACCTCCTCCTCCTCCTCCTCCCCTCCTCCTTCTCCACCCCTCCTTTCTTAACAAGAATTTAAAAGGGGGAAAAACACAGAGCGAAAGAGGGAAACGAAAAGAGTGAAAAAAAATGAATATTCACAACCTGGAGGAGATGAAAAAAGTGAAGAATAGATTGCGTGACACGACGAGGTGACGTTACCCTTTTCCTTCTTTTTTTCTTCTCTTTTTCTTCATATCCGTTTTCTTATTCTTTCTTCCGCCTTCTTCTGCGCCTTCTCCTCCTCCTCCTCCTCTTCCTCCTCCTCTTCCTCCTCCTCTTCCTCCTCCTCCTTCTCTCCCTCTCCTTCCTTTCCTCCTCCTCCTCCTCCTCCTCCTCCTCCCCCCCCCTCCTCCTCCTCCTCCTCCTCCTCCTCCTCCTCCTCCTCCTCCTCCTCCACCTCCTCCCCCTTCTCCTCCTCCTCCTCCTCCTCCTTTTTTCCTTCTTTCCTTCGTCCTTCCCTTTCCGTCTTTATTCTTCTCACATTTAAAGAAGTAAAGACGGAGGAAAGGAATTGAGGAATTGCATGAGAAGCAGATTGCAATGTTGAAATCGAGAGAGGAGGGGGGACGGGAGGGGGGGTATGCGAGGCGATTTGCATATTCGCTACCCCCCCCCCCCCGTGTTTCTCGCGACTGAGGTGACTAGGTGGGGGAGATAAGGGGGAGATAGGGGGGGGGGGCGAGAGGATGAGGGGGTAAAGGGCTGGAGATGAGAGATGAGTAGGAGGAGGAGAAGAATAGTAGGAATGAGAATAAGGATAGGGAGGAGGAGGATAGAAGGAAGAAGGAGAAGGAAAGGGGAATAGGAATAAAAAGGGAAGATTATAGGAAAAAGGATAAGGTAAAGGAGAAGAAAAGTAAGAATAGGGAGGAGGAGGAGAAGAATAAGTAAAAGAATAAGGATAAGGAGGAAATGGTAAGAGAAAGGAGAAGGAGAAGGAGAAAATAGTAAGAAAAAGGAAGGAGAAGGAGAAGGAGAAGAAAATAGTAAGAAACAGGAGAAGGAGAAGGAGAAAATAGTAAGAAACAGGAGAAAGGGAAGGAGGAGAAAATAGTAAGAAACAGGAGAAGGAGAAGGAGAAGAATAGTAACAAAGAGGATAAGATGTTGCAAAGATGCCGGCTCATTGATTTTCCGATGGATTTAGGAGAGGAGAAGGATTTTAGATGTAGGTGAGAGAGAAATAGACAGAGAGGTATACATTATGTAGATCATAATAAATTTATACCCTCCCTGTTCCCCTGATCATCCCCCCTTCCCTTCATCTCTCCCTTTCCCTCCCTCTCCTCCATTATTTCATCCTTACCCTCATTAGCCACAATTCTCCTCCCCTCTCCTCCCTTGTCTTCCCCCTTCCTCCTTCCCAGACCCCCATCCCCGCACTCATCCTCATCCCTTCTTTTTCCTCCTTTATCTCTATCCTAATCTTCCCTTAAATCACCATCCTCCTCCTCCTCCTCCTCTTCCTCCTCTTCCTCCTCCTCCTCCTCCTCCTCCTCCTCCTCCTCCTCCTCCTCCTCCTCCTCCTCCTCTTCCTCCTCCTCCTCCTCCTCCTCCTCCTCCTCCTTCTCCTCCTCCTTCGATACCCATCTCTTCCTTCCGATCCCAACCTCCTGCTCATCGTCCCTCTCCCTCCTATCCCCATCTCTCT